>NW_002060962.1:834135-916401 GCF_000150275.1 Trichoplax adhaerens
TCTGCACCTTTCTACGGTCTAGAGAGTTGTAGAATGTGCAATAGTCGACTACAAGGGCTCACAATCCCCTAGCAACACCATCAACTACTGTCGTTGTATTAGGATTGTAGAGGTACGATAAGCACTACTACTGTATTCAAAAATAATTTTTCTGTAACTACTAGCCAAGTGTTAGTTCACTTCTTTGTCGACGGAATGAGCTAAGTGAACTTAATCAGGTATCATAACGCACTGCATAGCGATACCCCACATGCCCTCTACTGTACGCTGGCTTGTAAAAAAAGTGGCTCCATTGCACCATCATATTGATTTGCCACTGCCCACTGGAAAGTATGTTTACTGTCGAGAAGTACAATGCTGGGGTTGCGGGAGTGATTGCAAAGTGATCGTGCACTTTTGCATAAATCAACTACGAATTTTATCATTTATTACTCGGTAGAGGATACAAATTTCATCCCATTCAATAAAGATAACTGCGTCAATGTTGCATTTTCTAGATTGTACATACTAACAATACGTATAATAGTGCTTGACTGCCAGTTGTGATGGTATTCTAATCCATTATTTGTGTGATCTTGTCTTATTTAGACGTTCTTACATGTTGCTTACTGATTTCCCTGTCAAATGTTGAGGCTCTGTATGATGCATCATCTGATGTACAGATCTTGACTGATGCTGATTTCAGAACTCGTGTTTTACAAAGTGATCAGTTGTGGCTGGTGGAGTTTTATGCCCCCTGGTAAGTAACAGCGCACTATACTCCATCACAATGTGTTTAAAAAGTAGTATTTCATCATTATCATACTGAGTAATCCTATTTTCAACGTGCAGTATAACAAGTCAGCTATCAGTACTACGTAATGTATATGTCACTAAATTCATCATGTCTGATAAAAATACTAACAATAAATACGTTAACTTATGACTGCATCATATTGACGTTCTCTATCACTATTTGTTATTAAGCAAACATGTTAGCTATCAGTAGTCCATAGACATTATTACCCAATTGGGGATGCTATCTGATGGAAACATGGGCGACAAATAGCATAATAGACTAGCTTACTTTTACATTACATCAAAGGCTATTTACGTGTATGATGCTATTAGCCTGTTAGTGTGAGAATGGGTCTGAATTTTTTTAAATCGTAGTCTTTATCATCTGTTCATAGTTTCAACCAGAGATATATAGCTCTAACCTTATATCTCAATACATACTGAACGAAAGAGTAGCTAGATTTGAGGTGTATACCGATTCTAATAAAATAAGCTCATTTAGTAATACACAATTTTTATTATATACTCTTTTAAGAGGAGGTCCTCTTTAGACTAACATACTGTAGAAATGAGCTGCTTGGAAATTCGCTCAAGACTGAATATCGGTTGTATAGCATTTGTGAGCATATTGGTGTTATAATTATCATTATTACAACTAATGCAGGTGTGGACATTGCCAGAGGCTAGCACCGGAATGGTCTAAAGCTGCAACTTCACTAAAGGTAGCTATGATGAAGAAGCACAATTTTCTACTTTTACCCTTAGTAGGATTTTGCTGCTTGAAAAAATTGTTCGGATTAATTTTATCAGAGTATTTTATAGATTTTTTAATTCTAATTATTAAAATTACTTATGAATTGCTTTTGTTTTGTTTCATCAGGGGATAGTAAATGTTGGAGCTGTTGACATGGATAAATATCCTTCTGTTGGGGCCCCATACAATGTGCAAGGATTTCCAACTATCAAGGCATGCTAAACTTTTTTGCTATGAATTTTAATTTAGATAACATGAAAGTAAAGCTAGTTATGCTCTATTGCAGATATTTGCAGCTGATAAGAATCACCCAAGCGATTATAATGGTACATCTTCATTATCACCATGTTTATCGTATTACCGTATTTAAAGGAAACGTAAACTGTAGTCGTGCTCAAAACATGTTCAGAGCTAATTTTATAACGATTTTCTATAGGAGCTAGAACTTCACAGGCTATCGTTGAACATGCATTCAATGCACTTCGAGAAATGACACAAAAACGTGCTGGCGGTAGTAGTGGTGGTAGCGGTAGCAGCGGCGGTAGCGGCAGCAGCGGTGGTAGCAGCAGTGATAGCAATGTTAGTAATTATGAAATAGATTATGTACAGCTGTTAAGTGATTTCCGACAGCATTTCTTATAGCATTTCTTTATAATTAAAATATAAAGTCCTCGGGATCGAACGATGTAGTTGAAATCACTGATGGTAACTTCGAAGAAAAGATTATCAACAGCAAAGAGATGTGGTTAGTAGAATTTTATGCTCCCTGGTGTGGGCATTGTAAAAATTTAGCTCCAGAATGGGCTAGGGCTGCTACTCGTCTAAAAGGTAAAGTTAACCTGGCTGCGGTTGACGCTACAGCTAATACTATTGTGGCTAATAAGTACGAGGTATGGGCAATTGCAATTGTTATAGCCTTGCAATATTAACCTTAAATGCCAATTACCTGTGTGTAGTAAGGTAGCTGTTGTACATAACTTACTTTTTGGCGCATTTGGACTTGATTAGGTCAAAGGATTTCCTACTATTAAGTTCTTTCCTGGAGGCAAGAAAGACTTCAGCAGTGCTGAAGACTATACTGGTGGTCGCACTGCATCTGATATTGTCAATTGGGCTGAAGAGAAATATGCTGAAAATGCCGAACCCCCTGAGATCATAGAATTAGTAAACGCAGAGGTGTTCGATGAAACTTGTAAAAATAAACAATTATGTGTAATTTCCTTCTTGCCAAATATCTTGGACACTGGTGCTAGTGGACGAAATAAATTTCTTGAGCTGATACATGGACTTGGTGATAAATTTAAAAGAAAGCAATGGGGTTGGTTATGGTGCGCTGCTGGTACACAATCCAAGTTGGAGAGCGCTGTTGGTGTTGGTGGATATGGCTATCCAGCAATGATTGCGCTTAATCCTCGGAAAAGTCTGTTTGCGGAATTGAAGCTAGCATTTAGTGAGCAGACTGTTAATGAATTTTTAAAAGAATTATCATATGGCCGTGGATCAACTGCAGCCCTTCGTGGCGAAGGACTACCCGAAATTTTGACAATTGATAGTTGGGATGGCAAAGACGGCCAATTGCCAGAAGAAGAAGAATTTGATTTAAGCGAACTAGGCATAACTGTAAATGCTGATGATAGTAAAGATGAATTGTAGAACACACTGCAGATCTAGTACAATTCACGAACAAGATGACTTATAATAGTTTGTTAACAGTTACTCATGTTTGTGAAACTTCCCATCGTAAATAAATACTGTACTTTAACAATGAATTAATTCAGAAATCGATCAATTATTAGTTTGATTACGTTTGTTTATCAAAGGATTTGTAACGTCTCATTAATGCTAATATCATCTCTTTATTCGAAATTTTAATAAACTCTTCCCTAAATAGGAATACTCGTATTTCATTGCTTTATCATACTTACCTTTAACAGTGATCGTATCCTAAATGATATATCTCATTTAATATTATTTTACAATTTCGTGATAAGAAGCAATGCTGAATACCTTAAAAAAAGTGAGCTTACAATAATAAATGCAAATTTCATCAGCAGACTTTGCTCGTAGTTGGAAGGCGATCCGGTTTATCACATAAGTTGGTTGGGCACCTGTGGAAACATGGTGTAACCAATCTTGATGTACAGGAGTAATAACAAGCAATTAAAAGTGATAAAGTATTTCATTCTTATAAATTCTTTTGGAGCTACAGTCAAAAAAGGCATGTCATAAATTATATTTGGTAGCGTTTAGGCAAGCGTTATAAATATGGTCGTATGGCTACGAATATTATTCTTAATACGTCGTCACGTTAATTATAAGCGTGCATATGAGGTTCGTTATTTTAAATACCTGAAATTAACCGAATTCCTATGTATCGTAAAGAATAGAATATCATCTATAAATTTATCAACAATTATTAGACCAAGTATTACACCTAATCTCGTTATCTACGAGTATCAGACTATAATCGATAGATTATGCTAGTATTATCCATACGACGGTACTTTATACTGTCATGAAATCAAGTTCTTAAATTTTTGCTTAGAAAAATATTAATAGTGGATGAGATTTCGCAAACCTTGAATTGCGGATTTTGTATTTTGTTTGTTTGCTTATCTAAATTAATGAGACACTTTGCAAGTGGTTGAAAAACTCGGTAGTAAACCCTAGATAGGATGAATTTTAATTCTACCTTACGATTAAACATTGTAGTCTGTTTATTTTACCTGATTTTGGGCTGCAATACTGTGAAAATATGCTTACATACAAGAAAATAGAAATTTTGAATTGAATATATGAAAATTTGTTCAGTTTAATAGCGAAATAAGCGAATTTTAGTGGCCTACGAACTTAATAGTGGTAAGAGAAAATGCTCCTGTAAATGCAAATATTGTACTCACGGCTTTCTTGTTTTCTATCAAAAGAGTCAAAATCGTAAAGTAATAACTATAGTGCTATGAGCACATTGTATCAAAATTTGTAAGATATACATAAAACAATGTAAAATTAATAATGCTGTTTCTGTTATATTCTAACTATTCTACACTAATATTTCTATTATACATATAATATTAACCAAGTGTATCATATCCATTCTGTGTTGTATGATTAGATTTACAATCTAGATTTAGTATCTGAGATCTTGCGAGAGGAATCGATTCTGGTTATCTATTTATATGAATCAGTAATGTAAAAAGATACGAGAATATGTATCTTACCTGTCAAATTAATTTATTAAATCATTCAACACAGTACTCGTGGATAATATCAAGAGAATTTTGCTGAACCTTAGTAATGATCACCATATTGTTACGGTCGTGCTGTGGAAATAATATACTGTACTCATTAATGACAGCATTTTTGTGATGGCGAACTAAAATTACATCCTGTTGTACTTGGTATACATGAGAAATTAATCCTAGAAATTTCGAGGGTTTATCTTGTATTACATCAATACCTTTAGGAAATATAGGAATTTCTGAATGTAGTTTCGTTATCCTTGATCTTAATTAATGCATGAACTATTTCTTTATTTTTATTGCTTTACACCTCTCGAAATTGTTAGAAGCAAACAATTTATTCTGTGTACCTGATGTGAAAGCCGAATATTGGCGATAGTGATCGATTCTAAAGACTTTGTTCTTCATCAAATAGTTGAAAATAAACTAGCTATTGCTAAAAGTAAGCTACAAGTAAACATTAATAAAGGTACTATTCTCGTAAAGAACTTTCCTTGTGTAATGTAACTTAGTATTGTAATTGTAGACTGTTAGCCATGTTTAGTATAATGTACGGTAGATATTTATCCTAAGAGATATTTGGTAGCCATAACTATAGACTGTAGTGGTATAGACTCTATGCTAGAGTACATATGATTATATACGGTAAGGTGTTGCGTTACTAATAAGGTTATAGGTAAAAATAGAACTGTAAATCATATAGTAGGATATGGTTAATGCATTGTACTTTGGCTGGTGTGAATAATGTCTACGTAAATACTGCAGTCGTATCCATATTGGATTAATAATGGTCCGCAGTAGAATAGTGTTGCTAAGAATAATTTTACTATGTGTAAAATAAGGTGAAAGGTTGCCATGCGGATTGTAGCTGCGAATGCTACGAAAAGTATAAAAGTATGCAACTTTAGATTATTCTGTTAGTTCGTTCTAGAAGTCTTTAGTAGTAGTATTCGGCTAAAGTAGAGCTGTGTGTAGTTAATCTTTGTATAAGATTCAATAAAGCCCTTATTTTTCTAAAATTTGGAATTTCGTGATTGGTATATCTCACACCTTGATAGTATTTTTAGGGAAAGTAATTGCTAGGGAGATATTAAAATTGTAATTTATTAAAAGATAGGTACGGTATCTTAGGGGTAGAGAATTATAAATAAATAAAATGGAAGGATGAACAATGGTGTACGCAAATACTATGAAGCCTAATGTATTCTGAATGGGATGCTAAATATACGAGTACTTTAATTACTTCAGCTTGTATAATAATGAATCCGCTATTTTATTTAAAGCAAACTATTTAGGAGAAATTTTATTAAATCTGCTAACTGTACTCTCTATAGGTGTAGATTATACACCTTTGATAGTCAATTTTTAACAGAAAAAGTTACGCGTGGATATTATTAATATAGGCGAAAATTTAGTAATATTCGATTAGATAACTCTGAATTTCCATAGTTAGCTTAAAAAAATCGATATTTTAACTACATTGTTTCTATAACGTAATTCTAATACAACTTGGCAAAATGAATGTCTTCATTTCTTGAAATATCTTGTTGACTACCTTTAGTATTATTGTTTAGCTTAGCTATCCCCAGGTATTAGTTCTCTTTCATAAATGTTAGCAGCTTTACATAAACTTAAACAATAACTTGCAATATCCTTAAGTAATTACTTATTAACCGTTCTGTAGCAAATTCAAAATGAATGATGGTAAAATTAATAAGTAGTTGTATCCTCTGATGCATAATTTACTCGCAGTACTAGGTATCATCTTATTAGCATAGATTGCTATTTATGTAACGCTTTTATGGCTAGCTGTCATAACGAGCGTTTTTGTTAGAAAGTAGTTTTCTCTTTGAATACGTGCTCTTTAAAAATGCACAAGTCTGTTATTTTCTAAGATTACTTTGCCGATTGCTATTCTATAGGTATAACTTGCCCTTACATAAGTAGTAGTAATCAGGATGGAAAACAATACAGTACAAATAATATGAAATTGTCGTCACCAAGCACGCAAGATTGCTGATGCGTGGTAAATGTTATAATCAATCTTGGCAATGTCAATATTATGGCTGTTTTAATTACATTAATTCAACATCCCTCTAATCAATAATAGATGGCATGTGGATAGTGTTGATTTTTTAGCCATTGAATCAATAAAAATACATTCTATGTAACCTTTAATGGACTAATTTCAAAAGTAAAAGATATTACATAATTTTTAATAGGGAAAGTAGATTATAATCCATTCCTATAGAAACAACAATAAATTCATGCCCTTATGTCTTCTTACTCTTAAGCTTTGAATCAGAAATATGGTTGTAAATTGGAAAAAAATTGGAAAGTTAACTACAAATTGTTCTTAATAGAAGCTCTTTCTATTTTCAAGTACTGCATCAAGACTACTCTCTTAAAGAAATAAATTGATAAGTTAAGCATCTATAAGTAGCAGTACATCATTACGGGTACTTCTTAGACAGGAATAAGAAAACTAAGATTACCTCTAAGGCAGATCAATGTAGAGGTTATTTTAATGAATACCATACCCTAGTAACAACTAATACTTTTAATGTAAATTAATAGGGATAAAGCCTATACATATTAATGATAAGAATTAGTTATTATCCCTGTATAATTGGAATGAGCATTAGGTGATTTGATATCATATTGAATAATTTATTAGCCATTATCTTTATGGAGCATGATTGTATTTGATCACTGAATTAAAATGGAAAATTATGAGGAAGTCTATTTGAGCACTAATGAATCGATGCACCTGTTACCTTAATTGATGATATCAATGTTATTTTTGTTCCATGATCCAGATTTGAGACCTGGTCACCCGTCTCTGGAATATAAGCAGATTGCATAAACAATAAAATTTTTATACTTATTGACGTTGGAAGATTTTGGTCATTAATTTTATATTACAAAGTAATAACATATAAAAGCCATTGATTTACTCTACTTTCTATCAATTATCATTACACATCTGAAGAAATTAAGCCTTCAGCTTTAAGATAATCGACAAATATCTTGCCTACATTAAAAAGGGTACGTGAAGGATTTGATTTTTAGCGTAGATAAGATACAAGAAAAAATTTTTGTCTAGTTATTTTCAACACCGATATTATCTGATATTTGAGCTTAAAAAAGTATTGGTATATTTGTCAGACTCATCATTTTCTCAATTCATATTTCATTAATTTTTATAGGTAATGTAAAATTTTTTAGCTAACTAATATAGAGAGCTGATAAAATTTGCATTTTTACTGTAATCGTTAACATCATTGATGATTTAGTAGGATAACGTGAAAAACTTATTTAAAAGAAACTAGTACTATGGCGTTATATCGAGTTTCACAGAGTGTATTTTGTTATTTTACAATTAGAGAGAAAAAATGGCCGGCAAATTTGTATCTACACTCGTTCCACTTTTGGCTCTAGTCTGCGTCGCAGCAGCTTTAAGAACCGCTAATGATGATTTTGTTATTGGTCAAGATGATTCTAATGTTGTCTTAAATTGTGCTGATTCAAAATCAATTGCTGTTAAATACTGGAATATGTGCGGTCTCAAAATCCAACTGTCATCTTGTCCTCTTCCATCTATTACCAAGAGATTTGCTACCGCTGAAGATGATGAGAAATTTTACAACGCTTTGGAAGCTAAAAAGAATCGTGATATCAAATTTGATGGTAATTTACTTAGATTATAATTTGTTGACATTGTATTCGATAAATAGCATAGCCATTGTCAATATTACGGGCTCGTAAAAGTTATATTCGATACTTAATGATAGCAGTCTAATAAGAACTCCTTTTTCACGTTCATTAAGGTATTTTGGAGTCCATCAAGGCGTCGAATACTTTCTTAATGCACAACAAACGCGCTCATAATGCTAAGCTTCGTAATATCAGGCGTCTCTGTTGTAAGAACACTATTATCCCCAACTGCAATGACCGTAAATTCTTGGAAACATGCCCCGGTGGTTCTAGATTCAAACAAAATTCATATGATGAAATTATCTTCATCGGTTGCGGTTTGGCAGCTGACGAATTAGCCCAAGAAGGTTAAATAGAATGCACGCCATAACTTTGCAGCATGCGAGCAGGACTATTCAATTTACCCTATTAACTTATTATATTCTTGATGATTGGCTCTCCAAAAAACGTGTAGATTATAAGATGTGAAGGCAATAAAAAAATGTACAACAAAAACTGTGATACGAGTATCTTTCTTATTGTTCAAGTATTGAATCTTCCTCACTGCTCATATAAAGACTTTCTAATGTGAAGATTAAGCAACTTTCATTTTTTCTAGTAAAAAACAATCTGGGTAGATCTATTTTATCTGTTAATTTACGATTAGCTACTGTAATAAGATTGCCATAGACCTTTAGTAGCGAGTAGACAGTAAAACGAAAATTCATATACAATTTAACGTCCGATGGGTAGATACGGCAAAAAATTTATTCTATAAACGAGATTCCTCTGTAATAATACTTGAAACTGCCATTAAATGTATAAAGGTCGATATTATAAAATTTTTTGATGGATAACAGAAATCTATAAAATTTAGGATAGATTACAGACACAGTACTTATACATATACCGCTTGCTAATTTTCTTACTCCAGTATCTGTGTATCAAAATTATTACAGTCAATGTTACTTTCATATCCAAACATCCAGAAACTAGTTGGATTGAAAAAAATGACCGCAATGCTCACTAGTTAATCTTTCCATCAGGTATGTATTTAATTTAGTTACATCGTGCTCAGGCAGATACTTAACTGCTACTTTATTAATTAAACGAGATATTCAAAAGACTGTGTCATAATAGCATGCAATCAGAGTAAGAAAGAATTGTCATAAGATATATATAGATCGAACTCAGATCTCGTAACTTCGCAAGATTACAGCCTTAAGGTGATATTGTGAAAATGAATAAAATTACGATCAGTTGAAAAGACAAGAAAATACTTTATTTAAAATCATGTTGATTACAGCTATACGGTATAGGTAAATTGCTGTAGAACTGTAAATTTTTGTATCTTCCATTCCATTTTGAGTTCAATTCAGCCGGAAATGGACTACTAAAAATACAGAAGTAGCTGTATAGATCCAATTGCAGTAGTATACTATACATTTTTTTTAACTTTAATTTTATTTTGAGTTTATTTCAGCAAGAAATAGAGTATTGAAATATAGAAATATATTGTTTCATTGCGTAATAGTCATCTTGAAAGCAAATCAGCATAAAATCATTTCACTATTTCTTATTATATAGCGCAAAATATGATCGAATGATCTTAGCAGAATGCATTCATCTTAAATTAATATAACAGCCGGTGCTGGTGCTTTTGCTCGATTTTTTTTTGGCTATGACAACTACATCATGAAAGAAAAATGCCTAATTATATACTATTACGCTGCTTTTCTTCCGTATTGGCTAATATTTGATGAAAAATATTAGTAAAAGAGCAAATGTAGTATTGAGAAATATTAAGAACTGAGTGGGTATCGAATAGATGCTCTATCGTCGTAAACAATATAATTATGATCTTAAGTCTAACCGTATTCAAGATTAAATATCCATATTTTACATTTAATTGGATACCTAGTGGCAAAAGTCATACCCAGAGTCTATAAATGAAGGCAGGAAATGGCTCATTAATGTATTGATTGCTGTGATATATTTTGCAGCTTTAAACTAAACGTTTGATTTTAATTAATAATATTCTACGTACTATCTTTCAGTTATAATTAGGAGTATATTCAGTAACTGCATATATGTGAATATGAGTAATATAATAAATACTAAGTATTAAGTACTAAATAATTGAACCCGCGTTTTAATAGTAATATTTTTAGTGGCTAAATGAGGATTGAAGATTATTGTTGTAAGCATCTTATTTATTAATTAATAGGATAGGCATTTACATCCTTTTCCTGATGGCTTAATTATTACTGTACCATTAACGCTTGCTATAGCAATCTAGCTAATCAAACGCCTACTCTTTTCTGTTATAAGCTATTGCTAGGAAAATTTAGGCCACGTGTGGAAGTCTCTGAATGCCTAAAGATAACAATTTTTAGATAGGATAACATCCATTACCATTTCAGAAATTTTACTGCTATGACTTCTGTACGCTTTGATTGTTAAGGAATGCATTAACATCGTTAACTTTACCTCAGTCCTATATTTTAGTGTTCATTCGATGTAATACAAATATCTCGATAGTTTCAAAACTAATTTATTACCTACATAATGAGTAATGAAATTTCATCAACATTGGGCTTTTAATGGTGCGAGAAAAATATTACTTGACATTTGAAATTTTCGATTCATAAATTAGGAAGTAAGAAATTATCCTATTTCTAAGTCAGAATTATTAATGCCTAAAGCTGACTATCTTACCTGCTATGGTAATAAAGTCTCCAATTAGCTGCAGACTTCGGTTACGTATAATGACAGTAGCAATTTTAAATTTCGATTTAATGGATGGTATATATTACCGAAGCAAACATTTTAAACTATCTAGAAATAGTTTTGTTAGGCATTGCAGTAAATATAATTACATAGTATAAATAATTTACGAAACAATTAGTAAATAAATTATAATGATTCATGATTAAAGTAATGCTTCATGATTATTTATTACCAATTTTATCAGTTTAATAATAAAGTCAGAAATGGTTCCCAATTTAAACACATATTAGAATAGAGACTATAATACGTATTGAGTAATATACTTAATTATGTTTCATTAAAGCTTAGAACTGTGGTTTATATTTTTGGACGTAGAATGTAGATCTGATATTATATCATTATCATTATTTTGATTTGATGTCAGTTACTATCGTGATCTTTCCAAATATCACTTTGTCATAACTATCCAGATAATATAAAGTTACAGGAATATATTCGTATCTTTTCTATTGTTGACACCTCTAAAACTACCCCTCTGTAGTTGCCTTGCTAACTACTAATCGTTACTAGAGTCTCAAAAATAATTGCTCAAAACAACTATTAAGGTTTTACTTACAAATAGATTATTTTTAGGAAGGACTCGCTCTCACAGTAACAAAATGGAACTCATTTAACTTTATTTTACTCATCATTTTTTGGATTATCCCTCTACAGCATACGAACTTAAAGATAAGATTATAAAAAGTAACCTAATAGGAGGCACCGGTATCTAAATATAGGACGACAATTCTCAAAAAATTTTTTATACATGATATCAATTTAGCACAATCAAAGTCTATTCTTGACCTAAATTGAGAAGAATTGATCAAAAATCAAAATAAAGCTTTATGCATAAGCTTATCTTCCATTCTTCTTGAACAGACAGACATTCTATCTCAAAATTAATAAACTACTGCCATTTAATATTACTGACGGAATACCTACAAATGCCTATTTAATAAAATAATAGACGTGAATAAACAACAGTAGCATATATGATTTGCTAGTGACGGAAAATGTAGTTTCGTTACAAGACTATATAAAACTTTCTGTCACAGCCATAAGAAGTATTTATACTTTTAATAAAGACTTTATTACGTGAATTAAGATAGAAATTAACTGCGATATATAGAAATCATTAGTGCAAGCATTAAGCTTATTTACTGATAGTTACACCTTATTGTAGATAGCATCGTATTATCAATACACACTGTATAAATATTATGAATAGATCCGAAAATATATAATGCTCAAATATTTATTGTCGATTGCAGATGCTTTATAAGTGATCGAGACAGTTTTAGAAATTTAATGTCGTAGAAGCTATTAATGACGTGAAATGTCATTTAACGTGCATTCAAAGTTCCTATATAATGCCATTTTAAGAATAAAATCTAGGTCAATTTAGTAGGCGTGGGTTAAAATGTGATTAATAGTTTACGCTAAGAAAATAAGATTAAATTTGCTGCTTTAATTTTAAATTATAGCATTATCATAAATCATTAGTAACTGAAGGGAAAAAAGTTATCAATTAATAGCAAATCTGAAATTACTCCGTAGTCTACTTTTAACAGCGACAGCTGCAAATCCATCTTAGAAGATTAAAAGTTGCTGAATTAAACTTTCATGAACTATAATGGGCAGCGATATACTCTTTAGATATGATGATAAAATGAAGTATGATATGACTGAACTTTCATTACTAGTAAACACACAAATATAAAGCCTTTTAAATTAAGCCATTAACATACTGAATACATCAGTCTCGTATATTATAATTTTGCAACCATCACTATAGTACGGTTTATATGGATAGCAGAATCAAAGTAGCTAGGCAAAGACACAAATTACTGGTTATAATTGGACACTTCAATATTTGCTATATATGAGAATAGCCAAATGAATTTTATGAGATAAAGCACTTGATCAGATAATCCATCAATCAATGTATCAATTAATCTTGTTTAAAATGATTTTATCTATTATTTATTATTTTGGAAATTGGCTATTAAATTCGTGAGCAATATTACTTGCTGCATATTTTATTATTAATTAATCCGCGTAGCCATGATGCATCCTAGATATTACAAAAAAATAATAAAAAACAAGACGATATCATTACGAAGGGATTGCTCGAATTTAAGCTAAACCTTATCAAATTCATATAGATTGAATAAATTGCAATTTAATAGAGACGCCATTTAGTCATCTACCTAGTATGGGGTACAGAATAAACCATGATGCTAATTTAAAAATATCAAAATCATTACAGTCCTCCAGGATCTCTTGTGTACTTTATAATGATAATTTCGTTTTCAATCAATATCATTTCTACTCTTGCTTCGATTAGGTTAATAAAGAAAAAGTATTCAATATAATACATTCAACATTCTATGTCTTATCTATGTGAAGGAATTGATAATAAAACATTCGATTGCTGTTGTAAATCATGAAATTCGTATCAGCCAACAAATTGTAGAGTTGCAACGTTCGGATTTATATTTTAAATACTGTACTTAAACTGCTCTGCTAGATACGACAATAGAGTCTGGTATTAAAGTATGAATAGTTTAAACTAGCTAGCTGCAAGTTTAAAAATCAGTCGACCGCGAATTAATGTTATTTTTCTATCTCAAAATAAACAAACTATTAAAAACATTATTAAATATTCATTTATTTAAGGCAAATAAATGAAGTCGACCTACTTCTATCAATTCAATTACATTATGTCCTTGTAACAGTATAAGATGGTCTTAAGAAGGTGATACTAAACAATCTGTTGATTAATTCAAGTTTATTGGGATTTATATATTACACCGATTGAGCTGAGTGTTGGTAATTTTACATGGAGACACTATAGCTTGATTTGAATGTTTGTAGCTTCCTTCCGTAAGTCCTCATCATAGAGTGAATTTTAGAGGAATAAATGATTATCTGATGAATATAGAGGATATTCGAATAGGTTGCATGAATATGAATCGATATCTGTAATTTTCAAGTTTAGCTAACGAGATGGTGTATCAAATAATCAACAGTTACTATCCATGATAATGCTACTAAGACCAAAAACGAGGTCAATGAATTAAATTTTTTGATTGTTTATCCAGTTCGAATATTGCATAAAATTTTGATGTACAACTCTTGATTGACTTTTACTTAGAACCTTCTAATAGCTATAGGAAATGCATAAATTATACAATAGTTCCATTAATATTCTACAGAATGAGATTTGCACCTGTTATTTTATGATATTTATTTGTTAATTGAGCTCGGTATATTTCTTGTTAACAATAGAGTTATTAATGTTATATGGCTTGCGGAAAACCTTTAAAAGCTTAAGGATTGACGGCTTAAATTATTGTCTTTGCTTTTCTGGAGGATTGCAGCTTCAGCCAGAAGAATTATTCCACCCATCTTTTACCTACAGGTACCGATAATCTTCAATTTTAGCATAGTTTCTACTAATACTTATGCTATCTAGCTTGGTTTATTTGGAAGATGGTTGTAAATTGTAACTTGCTACATGTGATTTACAAATACGATGACAATTTATAGTAAAATAGTGTTAAACGAGATACTTTGTAGCTTATTTATCTGCCAGTTACTAAACTGGTATTTTAATGTATTACAATTTTATTACTTTCGCATAGTCCTATTTCTGCTTTGATTGCCATGATTACAAAATAAGATAATAGTTAGTAGTAGGATGTTGCTAAAACAGAATAACTTACATCGTAGCGTATTTATCTGTCAGTTACTTAATCAATTTAAGAAGGTATTCTATTATTATAACTTTAATGGAATGCTACTTCCAGCTTGACTACTACAATTACTATAATCAGTAAAATAAGATAATAATTTTAGTATATTGTCAATTATTTAACCGGTATTCTGATTAATTATAATTTTATAACATTAATGTAGTACTACAGTTTGGCTACTAATATTAGTAAAATATTAGGAGGATATGTAGCAAGATGTTGGTAAAATGAGGCACAATATAAGATAGTCTAGTCATCGGCTAAATAATCAATCAATATTCTCAAGCATCTTAATTTTATGATTTTAATGTAGCACTACTTTTGATTCGATTACTATAATTAGCAAATATATCGTGACAATTTGCAGCAGAATGTCGATAAAATGAAGTCATTCTTGTACATATATGCGCCTGCCAAGTAATCGATCGCTATTTTCTTGCATTATTCATCCTTTTATAATTTGAATACTACTTCAAAATGTTCTAAAATACTGTATTAGCTCGAAGCTTATATTCAAATTGTTCGTAAAATAGGTGAATTTTGTGCGATAGCTAGTCCATTTAGGCTGTTTTTAATATAGCTAAGGAAATCCTTTATAGAAAATTCACAGATATTTTCTAAAATATGTACTAATTAAGTTGTGCTAATAACCACTACTTCATTTCTTTTCAATCAACTATTAACTGCCGATATTAAGTAATTTGCTCTTATTGCTACCAAAGCCTTAATATCTACGCAAAATATTCATTCCTCATGTTATTAATACACAACGACCATAGTTAGTGGTTCTCAATTTAATAAGTCAATTTGAAAATCATACTTGAAAAAGAATTAACAGTTCTATTGCTATAGTCCATTAATATTGTTTTATAAATCAGTTACCAATCATTTGTTTACAATTATAAACTCGCTGCTTAAAAATTTACACATTGCTATTTCATCTACTCTAGTTACTATAGGCATATAAGAATGGCCAAATTGAATGTTTTATCGTTGATTGCCTTTTTGGCTGGCTTAGTCGTTGTCATTGAAGGAACGGATTTTATCATCTTTAATGAAATCCCGCCTACTATTCACGTATGCGGCGATCAGAGGCTACAGATTTTAGATTATTGGGCAGAATGTGAATTGAACGTCCCCTTTGATGACTGTCCACTCAAGCGTCGCCGATCAGTTGATGTAAATCTCATTTCTGATTTCAACAAAGAGCCATCTTATAGCAAATTTGATGACCGTAAGTATAAGTCATAATTACTGCTAAATTCTTACTAGTTGTTATTATTCCAGACGAGGTAAACTTGGATATGGTTTCCATGAGTAGTTGCCTTGATAATGAATTTCCAATTCAATTTCAAGATGGTTTAATAAAACTTATTAATTAACTGTATTTTTCTGTTTGTTTAATTATGCATTTGCTACTATCTGTATTAGAGAAAAAAATTAGCAGTGTTTGGCCATTCCATTTTATGGATAGCAAATTTTGTCTCATTTCTTTATAACATGTTATTAATCGTTCATTAGAAATATCTCTTACAAATTGATATTAGTTTAATTTAAAATATGAGTACGGCATAGTCTTTCATTTAATTTCCAGTATACACGGTACGGTATAAAGTTACAGAACCTCTGTTAAATAGCTAAAAATGGAGAGTTACTGTAAGATTAGAGAAATGCGGTATGTATATCAGTATATGTCATATACTCAGGCTTTATCAACCAATGTACAAATGCTGTAGTCGTTACTACTACACAGTACACGGTATAAAGTTACTGAACCTCTGACAGGTCTACGACAAATGGTAATACTATCTGTTAAATGAGCACATTATCGTAAACCGTCAGCAAAGCGACGGGAGTTTGCACTAGTAATAATACGAAGTAAAGCACATAGGACGTATAACAGTCAGTTATACTAAAAGACTAAATATAGATGATAGTAAATAAGTTCTTTATTGGAGTCATATACTGACATGATTCTTAATTCCTGGGTAGAATATTGTAAAGGAATATTTAATCATTTTATGTATAAGTTTTATGGAATGATTAATCTAGAGTTTACAGTAAGTTAGTATAATTATCCAGTTTATCTTGATCGTTTCCAACTGTTCCTATGAGGAGAAAAGGAGTGTAATATTCTCCGATTGACAGACTTGAAAAATGTTACTTTTAAGGTTAAAAAGCGGTCTTGATAATCAAATTAGGGAATTATTCTGTTTAACAACTTAAATCTTGAGTTAGAGGATCGAAAACCTTACTGGTTAAAAATTCATCCATCAAGATTACTTACGCAATGCTTGATTAGATTAATTTGTTATATCATAGAGGCAGCAATGTAGCCTTTAAAAGTTACCAAGGCCTTTACGTGATTTGAAATGACATCTTCACTCGACGTGTTCATTAAATACTTTCGGTATATTGCAGTTGTAAATTCAATTTAGCACCCTTACATTTTTAAATCCATTTCTTTTATATATGTATGTATTTATTTATACGTATTGTCATAAGAAATATGTATCCATATATAGTAAAGCATACAGTACATTCTAAGAAGTAATTTATCAATCTTAAGCAGAGTTTGCTTGATAATTCCGATTCCTGATGGATATTATTTAACATATAGCTAACATTTACAATTTTATAGTTAATTTATGTAGGTGCAGTCGTATAATTAATATTTTTGATTTATCGCTGATATGTATCATTTACTATACAGGATTGATTGAAGCTGACAACGTTAATAATTTCTTAAAATTTGGAAAAACTTTATATGCGCGTCTTCAACCTTTGAATCTTGAAAAAATAGACGAGAAATGCTGTATGCCAGCACCCAATCCAGCGACTGAATGTGGTATGTTGCCTGATTTATGTCCTGGCGGTAGCATGTTTGATGAAACTACCAGAGAACAAGTTATTATAGGTGGTTGCGAAGTTTTTATTGAAGAAAATCTATAATTTTTCTCGCTATCAATCGTTGATTTAAGTAAGCAGAACTATCCAATTTACTCCCTCAAAGTATGATTGCTTACTGCGATCAAATATGTAGACTGCAAGATGTGAAGGCAATAAAGATGATGTTATAAAATCGATTCTTGAATTTCGCTTTATTTATTTTTGTTCCGTTGATTTAAATTTTGGATCATGAGGCTATTTATTTTAATAATAGAGCCTTGAAATAGACATGTTCCATTTCTATTCAGACTTAATCTAAATTAGACTAGTGTAACTAACAGATTATGCAAGTTAAATTGAAAGCTATTGCTGTAGTTTGTACAACAATAAAGTTTAGCTTGCTAAACTTTATTGTACAAAAGTAGATTCGACTGCCAATATAGAGAAAAAATTTCTTGACAGTTGGGCAATCTCAGCTTTCGTGCTTGATGACTGCTAGAATTTCTCGCGGACACAGTAGGTAATTTTTAAGTTCTATATCTATTAGTATATTGTAAATTAAATTACCATAGGAAGAATAATACCAATAAGAAGAAATAGGTCAAATTTGTGATACTGTCAATAAAACTATATTGCGATAATATTCTAATATACCTATCTTATTTACTGTATATGTACGTGTATCTAAGTACAGTATATGAATTATGATCGTCAACTACCCAGTATAAAAATACTGTTGTGCATTATTTTGCTAGCTGGGATCATAAATTGTGAGGTTGATAGATAAAAAATCTTCAAAACTTTAGAAAATATAAGATTTATTGAACAAAACCTCGTTTACGAAGATACAACGTAACCGATTAGCTGAGGACCTCTAACGAGAAAGAACTTTCTTACTATACTAGACTACTCGCTTAATACTTTTCCGCGTTTACAGTCTTAGCACCTTACTTACTACACACTTCAGTATTAGCATCTCAAATACAGACTAGTTTACATCTTTCATGTGAAGCTCTAGTGTGAGCACTGTAGCACTCCTCTTCAAAAGGATTACAGTTACTAAGCTAGCTATATTTAATGCTTAAGCCTCGAACGAGAATATCTATCACATGTTGAACACAACGCCTACGGTAGACATTACTAAATATATCATCAACTTAGAATACAATATTACACTGTCTTATATAAATAAACCCGTATGATAGTTAATAGCCTCTGTTATTGTAGCATACTTTCCCAAAATCTTTTTAATAGTAGTTATTGTATTATATTTATTGGTATATGTTCATCTCAGTGACGAATAGGAATCTCACGTCATTTCACATTATCTAACATCGCCAATAGGCCGTAAATTTATCTCCTGCAGCTTATACCATAACTAATAGATAATTACCATCAAAATTGCCGTTACTTTTCTCTTATAACATGTCATACATAGTATAAGACCAGCTGATTTATTAGTTTCCTCTACTAATAAATTGGTAATGTTACACTGATTATGTATATTCCCTCTATATTCCAGTAAAATGGGTAATTTTGTCTGTAGGTGGGGGCTACTTTTACTCTCACGTTGTTTTATATCATTATCATATTATTTCTTAGTATTTCAGAGCACAAGTATAAATATATAGAAGTAAAAATTTTAGTAATAACTCTCGGAATAGCATATTTTCAACATTGTGGGTTTGAAGTCTAGCTATAGTAAGAATAATGAAATTCATTTCTGAATATCTCTATTCTGTCATTTGCAAGGTGACTCAATCATAGGTGTATGCTATTAAAAATTGAACTTCTGAAATTTTGAATCGGCCTAATCAATGGTATTTGTTCTTTGCTATCGGTCGATAAACATAGTAAAATCTTAGTGCATGTTAGTAATTTGCATTCAATTACTATTAATGAAATAGACATTTCGGAATCGTGCGTTTTTAAAGTTATGGAATTTAAAAGCCTAAATTTACTAATCATTTAGGGATAAATTGTGGGATTATATTCAACTGATACAAACTTAAAATAAATCTATTTTCCGCATAGAAAGTAGTTGCTTGTATAACTTTAATATGATTGATTATAAGAAGGGTACGGTAGTAACTATGAACTTATTTAATCGTATTTTGATAATAAAAACTATAGTCTTTGCCTTAAAAGTATCATAACGAGTCTTATGCCTGATAATGGTAAGCTCAAGCTGAAGCGTTATATTTGTGAACTACGTTGGATAAATTTTTACTAACTTTAGCTATAGGTAAGAGCGTAAACAGATTAGTTTCAGAGGACATATATCACTTTATTAATACGCGAAAAGATTTGAACTTTTAAAAGAATGACTTTATAATATTGTAGTATAGCTTCCTTATGCTAGTATGAGGAGAATTACTCGCCTTACATCAAGCTAAGTAATATTAAGCAACATCTAAGAATTTAAACTGACCTTAATCGGTGCTTTAATCTTGATGTTCGAGGTGAAATGCTCATTAAAATTAGAGCCTATTTAAGAAAGTTAAATCGAAATTTTAATATTCTAAATCCGTAATCACGCTTTGATTCTGCCTTTATATAGACAAAAGTGTTAAAATCTGCAACGATAAAGACTAATTGGTTTAATTGATGCGACACATTAGGCGTGCGCTATATTTAAATTTTCGGCTAATTATATTTTCAGACGGATTAAATTGTAAATAAGCTCTCCGCGAACAAAAGTAGTAGAATAAATAGAGATGAGAGCAATAAAAATGCTAGCAAGTCATATTCTTTTAACAGATAACATCATATAAATAGTGAACTGATATAGCTGAAATTAGCATAGAATCAAACTAGAAGGAATCCAGTTTAGTTTCTAACTCAAGAATGATTACTATTAGACATGATACGTTGAAACAGCTAACCGTTATGCAGCATAAAACTCATCGACGTAAAATAAGCAATCGAAAATTTCGAAATGCGGGCTAATATTTTCTAGTTAATGCCACGCAATAATTAATTAGTAGCGTTATTAATTAATTATCACTTTCTAGATATAATGCTGTCGTTAAATTTATAAAGATAACCGGTAACCAGTATTGCTCTTAATGATAAGTAATATTGTTTCTATTTCGTAATATAAAGCGTTCATGTCCTATTATATAAGAATGCCAATTTTTAAATCATTACCTGCGTAAGAGTGTTGAGATACAAAATGAAAATTATTATGATTTAACTGCGGACAAATTAATAATACCGGTACTCTTCAACAATAGCTAAATTTTCTTATGGCAAAGCAATAGATTAAATTTTAGCATGAATCTTCGCTTTGCAATAAATTTGCAGATAATTCAACAGCTAAGAAAACAAGGACATTCAGAAGGAAAACTTACTATTTTAATAATGGTTTCTATATTATGATAGTAATAAATTATTAGCAACATGCTCTACATAAATACGGATATCTAGGAAATGGAATTGCTTCGGATATTAGGTAATATAATTATATTCATTTGAAAGCATTCAAGCATGGTATTATTTCAGCTCCTTTTGGAATATTTTATCTTTATGACACTCTTACAGATGATCTTCATCAGAATTCTAAACATTGCTATAATAGCCTTATCAATATAATTACTTCTCTCGCTCTGATTTAATGAGTTTAAAAATTCAGTAGAGATCCGCCTATTCTGACAAAAATCTCTATTATCTACATGGCTTAATTATTAAATATATCATTTTAAGCATTATTACAGAGATTATTGACTAATATCAAGTGCTGTAAGTTCATCAATTAATTATCGCCTAGCTATTTGCTGCTAGAGTTCAATTATGTAGTAGATTATTTTGGTTAGAAAGTGGCTACAAACTAGATTTACAATAAAGCTGGTATGATTTGAGTAATGAATATATGCCACAGTACTGAGCGCTACTTTTAGCAATCCGAATTATTAGCCTTAAGGATGTGGCGTTAATGTTAGTCTTGGGAACTGAAATATCTCTATGTTTGTGCTTTATTTTTCTATCAGAGGTAATTGTATATGGTAATCATTAAGCATCTTACAGCACAATAAAATAAATCATTCAACTGTTTTAAACTTTAATTCGTCGCTCAGACAATATGTGACAAAATTCTGCTAACATCAATATCCTGCACCTACGACGGCGACACTAATCATAACATTTCATGTTACGCAGATAGTTCATAATTATCATCAATTCTGCAAGCTAAAGAATAGTCTGATTGGATATCTGAAATCAAATTATAACAAAATTATAATACGTAGGTACCACCTTTCAACTGAAGTATCTTCATAAATGATTTATAACGTTGGAGTACATGGACCAATACTTTAAAATGCAAAACGTATCAGTAAAGTTTAATCACTACTATAAGTGTAAATTTCTATCATGAAATTTGTACACTATATTAGTCAAATTGGATATTCTTTCATGATTATAAGAATTTTTGTATAGCTTTAACAAATATTTACTACACGAATTCAAGTGAAAATTAATGACTATGTCTGGATGCTATAGAGAACTTATGACTATACGTCAGAACAGAGGGTAGGAAGTTGATCTAAGAATTACATCATTTATTTATGGCCTATTGTTTATTTCTATTTCATTTACACTTTGGCCATTCGATACTGCTACCTGCATTAAGTGCAATAGAAGACGTCAACGTAAAATATAATATTAATATGCCGTCAAAAATTTTTACTACATGATACATTATTAACAATGGAATACCAGTACAAGTTAAATTTATTTGAAATGTGTTAATAGGCGTAGTAAAAAATTAACACTAAGAATAGTGTGTTTTAATTTTCAGCTTATTAATTTTCACAGTGTTATAGTGCTAACAAAACGACAGGAAACATACTATATAGGATATAGAGCTATTAAATAATAATTGATTTGGTCTTACTCCTTAGTTGAATTCTGATTCTGGCAGCTGTAATTCTGTGATTGGAAATGAAGATTTGATGAATTAAATTTTGATGAATTATAGAGATTATCGCGATGAACTTACTACACGTTTTAAGATAAAGAAATACTTTATAAAAGGTTTTTCGTGGACAGTAGATATGAAGTTGACTGTTTCTCTATTTTACTGTGTCCAGTATATCAATCTAAATTACATTATTGCTAAGAATTTGCTGTATTACGATAGTTCATAGGATTAAAAGGTCAATATGAGTACATGCAAATAAAAATTACTGAATATAATAATAAACTAATGCGCTAATACGATATTTTATATCTACTAGAATAAAGTTTGATATTTATTCATCAATAGTTAGATAAGCCAATTTATCAATCAATATATCAATTAATCTTGTTTAAAAATGATTTCATTCATTATTTATTCTGCTTGAAGTGACTTATTGGATTCCCAATGGAAGGCACTTAGTGCTTAGTTGGTGTATAATTATCTAGATAGAAATAAAGGTGCATCCTAGGTGTTTCAAACAAATAGTAATATCATTGCTACGATATTATTCGATTTCTTGGCTAGACAATATTTATCAGATTCATTTAGACTGGATTGCTTAGACATAAACAGGGATAGTGCTATTATCTATAAAGCATTAATTATTGAAAAAATCCGTCAAATTAACTTAAAACTAAACAGCGTTACTAATACGCTAAGGCGTCCCACTTCCTATTGTTACATTTTCCTTCATAAGCCAATGCAATATCTATTTTTGACTACGTAGCAATTGAAATGTTACTATCAACATTAAAAATTTATCTTATTAATCAAACGAACTGATTATTTTTATATTAAAAATAGGTTTATTATTTTTTAAAGTGCACAGCATATCGATTAACCATTGCATATAACTGATAAACTCTTTTGGTACTTAATTATTAAGCTTTGCTACCTAGCGCATTACTTCAATGTTTAAGATTATTAGTCATCCTTTATTGCAAAAATTAAATGTATCACTAGCCACTCTTCTTAATCGAGATTACGTAACTGTATTAAACATTTCGTTTCTCTGTTTAGCATCTTTATAAAAGTCTATTTCGATACATTTGCATTGCCAAAATATTATATTATTCAGTTGGTATTTGTCATCTACGCTAATTTTGTACATCATCTTATAAAATTTGAACTCTTGTAATACATAGATTGTAGCAGTTGAATGGCTTAACTAGATAGATGATGCAATATTATATACTTCGGTATGGCGTTAAGGCAAAAGGTGTTCAAGTCTACCCAAGCGAAAACTTTAATGGTGATCACTCACTCAAGTGTGGAGTGATATGTGTCATTTTATATGTCATCGTAATCAAAACATTATTGAATATTTATAAATTTACGGCAGCTATAGGAAATTGATCAAATTCTATCGATCATATTACTCCAATTGAATATAAACATAACGCCTTAGGGCGAAAAGAATTTTAAAACAAATTATTGATTTGTTAAAGTCCGTACGAGATTGATACTTTTATCACGTTAGATATTCGAAGCGATTTTATGTAGAGTTTATATATCTTGGTTGATACAATAGAGCTTCTTCTAGAAAGTTCTCTGCATCTTAAAATGAGGTATAAAAAATAGGATAACTATCTAAGGAATGTAATAGGAATCTAAATAACACGACACAGTTATCAACACCGTTAGTTATCCAAGTGGACTGACGATATCGAATTAAATGATTTACAATTCGAATGATGATGAGACCAAGGCACTAAAATATTAGTTTCGAAATAAATTTCTTGATTGTTTATTTCTGAATACGTAATATTTTAATATTCATTTCCCTATTGGCCTTTAGTTGGAACAGTCCTAATAATTATAATCATTATAATCAGAAGGAAATCCATAAATTACAAAACAAATCGATTAATATTCGACAGGACAGGAAGATTTTGCACCTGTTATTTATGATATTGGCGAATATGCTAATTGCGATTGATCCACTTCTGTTATTAATAGAGGCCATTAATTTTGCATGCCGATAGCTTAAGGGCAACCTTTAAAAGCTAGCGGATTAACGGTTTTACGTTATTGTGTTTGCTTGTCTGGAAGATTGCAGTTTCAGTCAAAAGAATATTCCATCCGCTCTCACCTAAGGTAATCTTTAGTTTTAGCGCACTTTCCATTTGCATTTGTACTATGGAGTCCTTGTCTGTGCTATAATAGACAAAATAGAATGATAATCTGCAGAATGCTATCAATTGAATAGGGCTATAGGTGTATGTATTTTGATTTTTAAATTTTACTCCTACTTTGCATAGCCTTAAATATACTAGTATAATATTCAATAATCTATATTCAAATAGTTAATAAAGCATATTAATACAACAGCAACTTTACTCAGTGCAATATTAGTTTAATCAAATCTTGATAATGTAGAAAATTTACTCGTAATCTTCATATTATCATTGAGTTAACTTACAGCTACTAGAGTACTTAATCTCTAAGCAAAGTAAAATCGAATACCAAATAGTGTTTTATGTTATTAAGATATCATGTAATAGTTTTACTTGAAAAAAGAAGGACTATCATAGCAAAGTCTATTCAATGGTAGAATAAATTGGCTTGCCAATATTTTGTATTTAAATTTTATATGTAAAAATTATTTTAGGTAGATAATAATGGCCAAATTGAATGTTGTATCTTTGGTTGCCTTTTTGGCTGGCTTAGTCGTTGTCATTGAAGGAGGAGATTTCATCATCTTCAATGAAATTCCTCCTACTGTTCACGTTTGCGGTAATCAGAGGCAGCAGGTTTTAGATTACTGGGCAGAATGTGAATTAAACATTCCCTTCGATGAATGTCCACTTAAACGACGTCGATCAGTTGATGTAGACATTGTTACTGATTTCAAGAAAGAGCCATCTTATACCAAATTTGACGACCGTAAGTATAAGTTGCAACTGAAAGATACTACGGCCTCAATGATAATTGGGCTGTATACTTTATATTTATTTAACATCTATCTAATAATATCGCCAAAACTATAATTCCTAGATAATGTGTATATCAACTAGGCATTTCTACCTCAGATGATGCATATGTTGATAGTGTCTTTCATTGTTAGAAAATTATTGATCTATCAATTTAGTAACAGAGATTGGTAAATGGACATTAATTCAATTTTATTTCAAATTAATATACAAATATAATTGTTCTATTAGCCTACTTTAGAACATCTACCCAAAAAAGTATTTAATAATGTAGAAATTGAATAGCCAAATCATTTTAATTCTTACTAGTTGATATGCAACATCTTGCCAGTAACTTATATACAATTCTTGATTTTTCAAGGGGATAGCGGATAATAACTTCTTTCTTTATTATGTAGGATTGATTGAAGCTGGTCACCACACTAATAACTTCTTGAAATTTGGAAAATCTTTATACACCCGTCTTCAAGAATTGAACCTTGAAAAATTAGACGAGAAATGCTGTATGCCTCCACCCATGCCTGCCAAGGAATGCGAAATGTTGCCTCAGCTATGTCCTGGTGGCAGTATGTTCAATGAAGCCCTTAAAGATGATATCATTAAAGGTGGTTGCGAAATTTTTATCGAAGAAAATCTATAATTTTCCCCTCTCCCAATCATTGATATGAAGTAAGCAGAACTATCCAATTCCTCCCCATGCTATGATTGATTGCTGTGATCAAATTTGTAGATCATATGATGTGAAGGCAATAAAGATGATGTTGTAAAAGCATTTCAATACTGCGTAGTTGTTTGTTTCTATTCTATTTCTAATCAGGGTCATTGGTCCATTTGTCGAATGCAGTTTTGAAAGAACTGGAGTTAAAGTGTAGTTTCACATTACTTAAATCTTAATTAGCGCAGGCTGATAAATTTATAGATTGAACTGATTTTCGTAATAATTGTCTATGCTATAATGAAGTTTCATAAAGCTAAATTATACTAATCAAGGTTTATCTCCCTGCTACAAAAAGCTACTGCTGCGAAATAATTTTGAAAGATGCGCGTAATTATTAGTAGTAATCACGTCTATTATCTGTACCAACATAGTGTAATTGACCCTTTTTTAATCTACGATATTTTTTAGCACTCTAGTAGCCTTAGCTAGGTGGAAATATTACCCTACACCGTGTACTGAGCTAATAGTGGGCCTTAAGATAAATATGGTTGCCCGTAACTGAGTTGATATGTTTTGTTCCATTTTAGTGCATACTTTCCTAAGATTACTGTCATTAATGAAATTTATCGTAAATACAGGTGGATTTATACCTTTCTGATAGGCGCTAATCTCTCATCCATTCGGCGCAACTTATAGACTTAGATTAATTTTATATATATGTTACGGTTAAAACCCGATATTAACCTATATATAAATGATAATACTTTCATTTAGCAAATTAGTCGTAAAGATATACTGTAGATGAGTGGATGTATACCTTATCTGGTAGGTTATAATCTCTCATACATTCGATATAACTCATCAATGCGAATCGATGTAACTGTCGACTCAGAAAAGAAGATAATTTTGCATGAGTATATGCCTATAACTGTGTCTAACGGTAAGTTATCTGGATATAATACTCATAAAATATAGGAATCTGACTAAAGTTTGAGAGTGTCTTTCATTCAGTGCTATTTTCATGTAGACATTACTCCAACTTATCTAATCAGGAGCTAGTGTGATAGAGTGGAGAGTTTTTGTGAATGAGAAGGTAGTTTGGCTATGTAAATACGTGCTGTTTCGCTTTTGTGGAGCAGGTGCAATATGATTTTATATGATATCTAGGAAATATCCTGATAATGGGTTTATCTGTAATGCATATATATTTTTATAGATAAGTGAGTACTTTAAAAATTATACAAATATTGATAGCGGATGTTTAGGAAGCAATACTACGTCAATTGGTAGACTTTTATTGAAGTTTAAACTTAGCTTATCTGTAGATACTTATAGCTTATCGTAATTTCCTGACGATAAAGAGATTGCAAGTATTTAGAGTCGTACTATACATGGATACTGAGAGGTTAAAACTTACACAAGATAGTCTTTAATTTAGTGATTATAGTTAATTTTCTAGCTACAAATTTCGATTTGTACTCATATATCATTCTCAAGCCTATCAACCTTACTATGCTAATAATGGAATAGAGTAAAGGATAGCACAATATAATTGCTGCTTGTAGTTACTACTCTAGATAAGCTTTTCTAAAACTATGCTTCGAGATTGCGCATCCCTCAAAGTCATTCTTTCAACTATTAAAAATTAAATGTTGGTACTATGAAAAAAAAGCTAACCCATCATGAGTTTACTTTCAGGTTTATCCTCTTTAATAATTGCATACATTACGATTCCATACTGATTTTTATCAGCTAGAGACCATAGTAATGTTACAGAACTACGTTTCCGATATTAAGGTTGTGTTATGTCCGTAATTTATGATACGTAAGACGATTGAGTCATTACGTAGGTGTAATAGAAATTCTAATGTCCGTAATTTTAAATGACAGTAGATAAGATACATTTTAGGCAGGAATTCTTGCCTAGCTCATACTATGAGCTATATTTTTGAGTTAACATGTAATAATTCTTATAGTACTTAAGTTAATAATACGGTTCGACTAAGTTACAATCTATCATGTTTGTAAGGCTTTAATTGCGTTGACCTCCTTTAATTGGATATCTGTTGTTCACTTGCTTTATACAATCTTATTTTAAGTCTAGGTATAAAAGCAAGTTCTTGTAAATTGTTACTGCTCTTTCTTTTTTCTTTTTATTATAGATTGCTAGTGAGAACTACTAAAATAAAGTCGTAACCTAACGTAAGTTGCACTTTTTACGACTATTCTTTTGAGTATATCTAGGAGGGCAATTCTAGATAGTTTATGCTACTTAGACAGTTGTGACAAGTAACTACAAGTTTCTCTTGAAGTAAATCATGAACCCAATTTTATTAAAAAATCAACCCATTCATGCGTCTCGCTAAGTAAAATTAACCGTCGTTACTGGTATTATGTAAACAGGCAGTTATTTATACAAATAATTAAAATATCATAGATAAAATGGTTATCTGTAAATTTCTAGATCAGTTATCTAATGGTAACTACTACCTGTTCCGGGTAATTAAATAAAAAAAATTGCTTTGAGGTAATAACTAGTACAAATTTAATTTCATTCCTTTGAAAATTTAGACAATTATTCAACTATTGCATGATGGATAATCATAGCAAAGGCAACCTGTAGGCATATTAATAGTCAATAAAGCTGATTATAATTATTAAGCATGACGTTAGTTTACTATTGACACGCTTAGTATTATAATAATGTAGTAGTTTAAGCTAATTACAGTATTAATTGCAGTACAGTAGCATTAAAAAGTAGGATTGTCTACTATACTTATAAGGTAATTTCATAGTTGCTGATGATGAAATGATGTACTTATACTAATCGTACTATGTGTGTGTGTGAGACCGCAGTAATCGGCTATATTAGGCAAAATTTTTGTGTAATGTCTTAATATAACTGTTCGATAATATGAAATTACCATCGTGGAGACGAAGTCGATTATTCGGTTTACCTTAACCACTTTAGACTATTATTATAAGGGAAGAAAAGTGGATTCTTCTCTAGTCAAGCGTTTTATTAATAAATGGATACATTTTAAGATTAAACACGGTATTTGCCTGATCTTGTGTCAAGTCATGTTAGAGGTTTGCTCAAATTTAATAACTCAGATTTTGAATTAGACGATTGCGAAACTAAGGGGTTGTAAAACTTAATTAC
This sequence comes from Trichoplax adhaerens, assembly GCF_000150275.1. Taxonomy (NCBI): domain Eukaryota; kingdom Metazoa; phylum Placozoa; class Uniplacotomia; order Trichoplacea; family Trichoplacidae; genus Trichoplax; species Trichoplax adhaerens. The sequence goes on from NW_002060962.1 coordinate 863,735, forward strand.
TACAAATAAAATTTAAACTTCATAGTTCAGTATGACTGTGGTTATCTTATGATAAGAAATCATTCGAATCCAAGTGACATATCGAATTAAGTGATTGAAAGAAAGTATCAGGCTTTAACTACCTTATTCACCATAATTACAAAGCTACATTCGTTAACAGAGAGATAATGTCTGAACTCAACTGTCAGTAGCATTTCTGGGCCTATTTGATACCTTAGAAATAACACGATGTAATATTAAATATTTATTGCGATAATGGAATGGTATAGATTAAAATGATAATGAATGATGTTATTTACATTGATCTGGTATTTTCAGGATGAAATTGGAATTAATGGTAGCTAGGTAAACAACATTTATTTCTTTTATATAAGGAATAGGTCTAGAATAACTTCTAATTGTTAGCCATAAGTTGTTTAATTTATTTAAAGGTGTGTGACAGCTAAAAATTCTCATAGATTGTACTTAAAGGGATAAAAATCGTCTTTTATGGATAGTCAGTCCAAATTATTGTTACTGTTACAGAAATTTCGATATTTTGATAGAAGAACGGGAAAATTAAAATAAGCTAGAATTAAATAAACCGAAAAGCGATCTAATTGTAATATAGAATATTAAGAATTATGACCATAGTCTTTGATATTTTTTTTGTGTTTCAATGCTGAATAAATCGTGATGACTAAAGTGCCGTAACTATGTGAAGGGAGTTGTACTACAATTTCCTTTAGGATATAATGGTTATAATAACATCAGAGCTGTTAAAGTTGAACCTAAAATCTAAAATAACCATTATTCTTAATTACGGTACAGTATGGATTACGCTTACGGTAATATGCTGATGTAGCTGGACATTCTATTCGAGTTACGGTATTACTTTAGATCATTACCTTTTATTTTATGCAGAATTGAGTACATTAAAAAATCAATAATCATATCACGGGCAATTTTTAATTTTTAAAGGGATACTATAGCAATTTATTGTTTTATGATAAAAGAAAAAATGACTAATTATTATTTACAATTTACAGATTCTGATAAAGATCAAAAACACACAATTAATTCTTGTCTGTAAGTATTAGACTAAGTAGTAAGTAAAGTATGACTTTTACTCCATGAAATTATCAGATAATCAAGAGGCTAAGTAACATGAAAACGTTGATGGTTGACGAAGTTCAGTTTCTGAATTGCTATGCCATACAGTTATGTGTTTACATCTTCTGCGTATCTAATTAGCTCAAGATATGTGCGAGAAATAATCATATCTGGCTATCCTTATATGATTCATAATAAAACCAGACAATGTTTATGAAATGATACGATGACCTTTTTAAGAAAGGCTGTGTTATTAGGATTACATAATATTTATATTACGTTGCATTACCTCAATTTGATCGAGGACGGAATTAACAAATAATTTATTTTCACCAATAAATTGATTTCATTGCATAGTTTTCGTGTAAGGAATTTTTTAATTGTTTAGCGATTAAAATTAGATATCGCATGATCTCACTGTAGTAGATGACTAATATCCTTTAATATCCTTAATCAGTTATATCATTTTCATCTGGAGCCTAATCATTTCATCTTATTATAGCAACACGTGCACGTATTTTGTTTTGTCTTTACAATTATTACAATATTACAATACGGGTTTTATGATGTTAAACTTCGACAGTTTATAATTATTAGCAGTTCTTTCTTTCTTTCTAAGTATTAAAATCATAGTCTAGAGATCATAGGTCATTTTAACTATAGACGATTAACGTTTAGTATGATAACAGAGCAACAATAATTATTTCTTAGCAATTAACAAGGGCAATGAAACGAAGAAATTTGTTTCTTACTATAAGAGCTAATGGATTACTTTTTAAATTTTATATGTTAATAATAGTCAGCGCTATAGTGAAAAAAGAATAGGGTGAAATCGAAGCTCGTGTAAATACAGTTTTTGAATTTATTGATAAAATGTTTACTAATCCCTCCTCTCCAATATTGTAGATTAAATTTTCGAAAATAAAAGAAGCAAGATGGGAGTTATAACCGATTTCTTACTTTTGACATGCGAGATTCTATACTATAGATTTAATCCGGGCCTTTTGATAATCTTGGATTGAGCAATAAATTAAGTCTATATTAACGATAAAGAGCGACAAGGATGAAATTGGAATGCTTACAAATTAAAAAAAAAAAAAAACTGTTCTTACGTGACTTGAAGGAACCTATAGTAAAATCATGATCATATTTCAGTTATTAATGATGAAAAATATTTTCTAACTAGTTTTTAATTTGATAACGTATCGTAACGTATCATCTGCGGTGCATATGTAGAAAATATTATAATCACATTGATTTTTTTAATTGTAATTGATTTTTACGATCTTCAATAGATTTACTTTTATAAGATTATTAAAATTGTAGCAGGATAGTTGCTTTATTGTTATTGCAGGTAGTAAATACCATCAGACACTGATAATATAATCAAATTCATACTTGCTGATTAAGTGTCTCATTAGTACTGGCAAATGCTTCATTCAATTTAGACAAAGAATATTCAAAGTTATTTATTTATGCAGGATTGATTAATGGAAATCAAAATCAGTTTTCATCACGATCAAATATGATTCACATATGTGCTTAAACGATAAAAATGGGCATATTCTAAATAGTTATAACAATTAATACAGTATTGTAAAATGAGTCTCACGAAAGATCATTTATCCAATATAGAAACTAAATGTTGCAGGCTGATAAGTTTTATTAATTATATCACCGCAACTATATATATACAATCTAGAGGTTGTAGAAAAATACGGAAAAAATTATTATTATTTATTATAGAGCTATGCATAGCTACCGCAATTGTGCTGATTATTTTATCCCAACTATTAAATCAGTTTAGGATTTTAGACTTAATAACTTCAGGTAATCATCTACTGGTCTATACTCTTAAAGAAAATCGACAGGAAAATGTCTTATTACTAGGTTTTGCCAATGTATGCACATTTAAATGGCCAGATCACTGTTGAAAACTGTCTGACATAGATTAGTCATTATGTTATTGCTTGAATGTAAAATCTAAAAATACTGATGTTGTTTTTGTGTATCATATTTTCATATCTACCTAATAATGCTTTATCATGAACAACGATTAATTGCAAATTTCAAGTTTTCTGTAGGGAGATGAAATGCTTATTAGATATAAAGTGAAATATGTTTTCAATTATCGGCATCGGTAATAATTGGATTTCTGTATTAAAATAGAAATTCTATTGAATGAATAGCGAATATTTTATGTTTTATAATATAGAATCACGATAATTGATAAAGGATTTGACCTTTGCTGTACACCATAATTGATGAATAGATTTTTAAAATAACCGAAACGACATTTATATCTTTACTTATTAATAGCACTCAGTGTTTTTTCAGAATTACCGCCGTGTTAAAAATATAGTAATTCTGGACTTCTCAAAATTTGTTAATGTTAACCAAGTAAATCTACTGTAATGCCGGTATAAAATTAGAATGGTAGAGCTTAACTGCTATTTCATAGACAGTTGTAGGGTTGCATGATTTACGGTATCTGCGATGTGATGCTAATAAAAGTCGAAGCCATATTAGCAAAAATTTTTTTTCAGAATTATTTTTTAAAGATTTTATATTTATAGCACCGAGATTAATATTTTATGCTTTAAAATGATTAAAAATTAAGGAGGAAATAAAAGTAGCAAGATCTATACGGATCAGATATTTTAATGTACATCATGCATCTGTTACTGAAAATCCTTGTCTCAAATAATCAAATAATCAATTTGAAACTATTTCGCAATTGCACACATAAAGATACATAAATATAAGCGAATTGAGATACCAGCAGTATTGCTTAAATTATTTGAATACATTGTTAGCTTAAAATTTCATATCGATTGTTTACATAGAATCAGTAAATGCCATAGAATTGGTAGATTTTTAATGATTTGAGGGACTGGATTGCTAAAGCCCCAAAGCTGCGATTTTTTGCCTAGTTTTGCAAGGAGTTTATTTTTGTTCGGAAACAAGAATTTACTATTGCAGATAATGCTAAGGAATTCACAGCTTAATTTATTAACGGTAATTCCCAGCTAAGCGTACGAAATTGGTAGAGATAAATCGATTAGGAAATAATCGGTAAAAAGAAGTCAATATGATTTTAATCGATATTTAAAGATCGATAATATTTTGCCTAGATTATGAATATCGCTGAGATTATCATTATTTGTACGTATAGAAATGTTTGTAAATATAAATTGATATTGGTAAATTACTTATAGAAATAGTAGATGGTAATAATCAGTGTTAATTTCCTCAACGATTTACTTGAAGCAAGCTGATGTAATTACTGTACGCGCATAAAATTCGAAAATGATAGGATAGTGTTGCGATCATAAGCCGTTATCAAATATAAATTGATATTGGTAGCTAAATTGTGGAAATGGTAGACACTTATAAGCAGTGTTTCTTTCTAAAGGATTTATATCAAGCTAGTTTCTATGCTTACTGTATGCGCATCGAATTTGAAAATGATACGATATAGTTACGATCAAAATAGTTATTGCATATGAATTGATATTGTTAGATACCTTGTGGACATATTAGACAAATAAGCAGTGTTACTTTCTGCAAAGATTTAGTTAAAGATAGCTGCAATAATAACTGTATGTATACCAACTTTGAAAATGATAGGATGGTGCAAAAATCAAAAACAGCTGGGTATTCTCGACCCCGTATCAACATGTTAGCGAGTATCTAATTGTAATAATACGAATAATTATATTAATTCTGAGATCTTTTCACAATCCTCAAGTGCGATAAACTACTTAATACTACCATAACTCAGAGTTATGCAGCTAAATGCAGCGAGTCTACTGCAGAATACGCTCATTTCAGCGTCTTGTCTGCCGTAATCAAGTATTCATTGAATTACGTAATTAGGCGATCTCAATCAAAATTTGATTCTTAATCTCCGTCATAACTCTAAAGCTACGAAAATATAACTAAAGTCACTATTTACAAAGTGCTGCTGAATTATATGCAGCAATCTAGTTATGAATCATTTTTTAGGTAAAATTAGGTAAGAAAATTGAAATTTTTCATCCAAAGTGATATCTGATATCGTATCAGTACAAGAAAGCATGCAAGATGGTAATATGCCTCTATTGGGGTCAATCTATGAAGAATACTCTGTACTCAGTTAGCTAATAGTAAGTAGCATATTACCCTCCGATCAGTTTTGCTAAGATATTCCATGCAAATTGGTAAAGCCAAGGCTAAGGATCTATTTTATTTATGATCAGAATTGTTCCAATAAGTGGTCATAAGACATTTTACATAAACCCGCAAGTACAATTTTGATTTCATAAAATACTATGCTAATAGTGTAGGCTGTAGCATGTTTAACATCATATATTTAGCATTGTTCTATAAGCTAAAAGAAGACATATTTTTGTATAAGACCGATGAAGGCCACTGCATTTAATTTGAAATTTTGAATATTAATAGATTAGTTTACTAGATAAATCCGTTGGATGTAAAAATTTTAATTTATAGTCGGCTAATTGTACTCATGTATTTCCAGATACGGCGTTTGTAAATCACTAGGCTTTTTTTAGTCACAACGGCAATTATCCTATAAGCAAAATCTACATTAACAAGCTATGTTGACTGATATATTTAGAAGTGCATACTAGAATTAATAAATTATTGTTAAAAAAATTCAGTTGAGGAGACGTACTCTATAACGAAAAATAAAATTTCTATGTAACTGTTGAGTATTTATTAAATTCAAGAAGCTTTTTATATATGAATCGGATGTAAAGATTATCGTTGATCGGATGTGAAAATCGCTTTCTATCGATAGCGTTTTATAAATAAAGTAATATTATACAGATATGTAATTATCTATTAAAAATACGTAAAATGTCATAGATAAATTAGTACCAGCACTTTCTTAGATAAGTTATATTATGTAAAATTTGTTACAACAGTTATACAAAAGTTTTTCTTCAACAGTTAATACAACATTAACTTGATATACAAGACCTTTAATGATGGGCTTTGCCACCGTCATAAATAAATTTGAATTTATAAAAGCTATCAAACGCCCCTTCTCTAAGTAAAAGGAAAGGCAATTGGTAACTCGTGTTTTTAATGAAGTATTACAACTAAAATAAGTACAATATTTTTTTTAGTACTGACTTCATGCGTATCTAATACTTAATTATCCCTCAGAAATTTGGTAAAAGTTAACCTGGCTATTTATATGTTATATTTCATAAATTTAGCTCTGAATGGTTATAAATTATTGTGACATGTATTCATGCACTACATTTACTTGACTTTAACTTAGTTCTCGATACTGTTTAAGGTAAATTCTTTTTATGGAGGTTATGTCTATATTGTAGTCGAATCCATTAGCTATCGTTAAATCTACGCTTGCATTCTGCTTATGAATGCCAAGAACTATACAGTATACTTGAAACAGTCCTCTTATCACATATTATTAACGTAGTCGTTATCATTTCTTACTCTGAGAAGCATGTGTGGTCCCGATCTGATATCCCTTGACATTTGTAGATTAACCGAATTCATGATTGCGATAGTTGATTTATTACACTCGCAATGTGATAACGTGAGATCTAACAGATGTGACTATAATTTTAGTTATTTGCAAATTTTGCTTTACTAGACAAATTTTTCTTCCGTAGAATGGTTTGCTAAGGCTCAGAATATGCATAATGTATAGCTACATAGAAATAGTGTTTATTTCAAAGATTAAATGAATCAGTTGGTTGCAATAATTATATAGAAAAGTCGTATCATTGATTATTCTTATTGTTAAGACTCAGTTTTTTATTAGATAAATTTGCCACTAAATCAATACTCGTTATTAACTATCAATAAATGAAATCAATTTCACTTGTATCAAGTAGTAGTTCTTTATTACTATTTTTCTTTAACTACTTTTGCAGTATTTAAAGCCTATCAATAGATCAGTTTAAAACCTCTGCAATAACTTAATGTCTGCGCAAATATACTGACATTTCTTGTATCTTGATCAGGTATCGCGTGTTTACAATTTTATGCCATTATTTTACTATTTCGTTATTAGAATGTATAGATAAGTTCATTCTATTTATGCTATTATATAATTTCTAGGAAATATGCAACAGCTATCTGGTTGATAAAGGTAACATTGACTCATTGAGATCTCCTGCACTTGTATTATTCAACAATACATCTTAAGTAATCTTAAAGCTATTATTGGAATTCAAGGTGATAGAACTAATCTCAGAGGAAGTTTCTTGATTATAATACTAAAAATAGATAGATATATCCATATTATAATCAGTAAACTTAATCTCCCTATTGATTATCATTTTGAAAATTTTAATAAATATTGATACATATTTATTATACCAGTCCGTAGGCCGGCTTTCCTTAAATGAAAGTATACTAATACAAACGTATTGCTTACCAGTACCAGTTCTTGAAAACAGTCTATTATGGCTCTATCAGATATTTAGTATTTTGTAATTCTATGATCAAATATCAATGAACTCTTTCTGTCAGGAGCTATAGATTTTATTACTGGCTAATCTTGGAATACCATGGTACAATCTTGATAAAAGCTTTAATTATATTTGATCCCTTGTCTATTCTTTAATTTGAATTTACTGCCAGATGATATACTTGACTTATTGCTTAAAAATCATCAAATATCAATTGATTAATCTGCTTTAAGCCCAAGACCATACTTAGCCATGTAATTAGTCAAATACAACAGTTTATAACTTAGCGAAGATAATAAATTATCTATTTATTTAACTAAAATTGACTTTCGACCTTTTATGAGTATGTTTAGTGTAGGATTGAAGGGGTTGCGCATTTATGATGAGATAGTAATTAATGTCTTGGAATCTATGAATTGATTCTATACTTCAATGACTGAGAAACATTCGTAAATGAATTGTTAAGATTTTTTAATTTTTTCTACTAATAAATGAACTGACTCTTGACCTCTTTATTTACTCTGACTAGATTAAATAGACTATCCTTATCCTAATCATGCTGTTAGCTCCTTTTGATAAACATTACTGGACCAATATTATGCTAAATCAATAGCCATATTTATTGGATAATGGAATACTTATTTACAGGTTTTGTATTTTGGACTATTCTTAGTGCTAGCGTCACGATATTTAAATATCCAGTTAATTTGTACCAAAAATAAAGATATGTTCGTTTTATGATTGGGAAAGAAAGTTATTTTTCTGTAAAGGCCACGTATTCTGTTTAAATTTTAAAAGGAAAAAGTCGTCGAATTTATTTTCTTGATATTGATTCTGATCAATGAACTTGTTGCTATGAGGTTAAATTGTTTATTTACATCAGTCCAAGATCTTACTAGTATAAATCAGATATCGTAATTTATCATTAACATTTTAATGAGGAATTATTCTGTTCTAGTTAACTCAACACGTAAATGCACTAAATTATTCAACTTACAAGTAACAGACACGAAAATTACAGTTGAATAGATGTATAATTATTAATAATATACCATTAAAATACAGAATCTTCAATAATCTGTATGCATTAAAAGAATCTATGACCTATAAGTATTAAACAAGATAATGATTCCATATGACTTAATTAGCAATAGGTATTACGCCAGCTTTTAAAATCGAATTAATATGTATCTTACGAGTATAGTACTAAAATTGATATATGCCAACTGTAGACTTTATATTGATGTTGATCGAATGCTACTTACAGTTGTAAAGGTAATTTTCATGCAATTCATGATATGACACTTTGTTAACATCAGTAGCATTAGATTTGCTATAGATTAATATCGAAAATTAACGCCAGCCTGTATATTTAGCTGATAAAATTCAGTAGCAGTACAGTGACTAAAGAGCACCTGTGTGGATATAAAAAAATTGATAATTTAATATTTATCATGTACGAAATGGTCGTGATTAAATGAATGAATCTCAGCTTCGTAAAAGTATCTGTTGATGATTCTTTTAAAACTATTTAAAAACATTTCAATTATATTGCTACATCAATAGCAATCGAAGTGAATCATATTCATTAAATACCATGACAATTATGAGACCATTGAATGAACATTTATAACATATTCATCGTTAGTATATTGCTTAGTAATTCAATTAAGTAGAAGGAAAGGGTTATACTACTAACTCCTGCATTAATAATAAATATATTTTAGTGGCCCATAAATTATATTTCCTTATGATAATTTCTTTAGGCAATATTATCCAACTCAAATTATTGCAATGTACAAAACTTAGCTTACTAAATTTTACAATCAATTATTAAAGAAAGCCAGATACAAGAAGTATACTTGTTGTAAAAATAGAAATCAGTAGAAATAAGGTAAAGATAGGAAATATCGTTATAATGATTACGTTAATCGTTATAAGTAGTAACACTGATTAACCATACTCTCTGTTAAGATGGTATTTTTTTCTATAACAATGCTGCTCTGTTCCTATCCGATAATATTTAGTTGTGGTAAATGAGCGGCAAATTAATTAAAATTTATAGCCAAGATGAACAGCAATGTTTATGCTATGAAATACGGAAATTGTATGTAGTTAACCACTTATAGATTATTATGTAGTACAAATCTCATTGAATCAAGCTTAATTGTGGCCTTCCTTTAGTTGCAATATCTGGAGAATGTTCACGTTGTCGATATTCTGCAGATGACAAAGCTAAAATTTAAAATAGAGGTAATAATACAGCGTAAATAGCTTTATTTAGAATACTGGTAATGCTCGGCACTTACAATATACAGCTTCTCTAAGATATTTTAAGCCTCATCAAATATGGATATTCTAAAATCGCTAACTTATTATGCAGATGTTATTATTAAGTATTGTCGTAAATTAAGGCTAAAAATTTAAATAAACGATGCTACTATGTTATATGAGTTAATAATACTGAAATTAAAATAGGATAAAATATTAATAAACCCAAAATTTTCCAATTTTTTAAACCTGACGACAACATGATTAATTTTTTATGCTTTAAACGATAACAAATTAAGGAGGAAATGAAAAGTATATCATTTCACAGATCAATTTTTTTACAAGCCTGATGCACCTGTTACTAAATCAATCAATTAATTAGGCTTGAAACTATTGTATTTATCTACTAAATACATCTATCTATAAATACTAAAATACAATAATTAACACCAAACGCATATCTTGATTAGTTAAAAGAGTATTTGCTTTTATGACCACGTCATCTTGTTTACATAGTTTTACCAAATAGTATTTAAATGCGAGGTTGTTGGCGATTCGAAGGATAATAATACTTAAGCCAGGCTATAGTTTATTAACCAAGTTTGCAAGCTGATCATTTTTTGGCCTAAGAATTCACTACTGCAGGTAAATAATTTATTGCCTTGTACTCTATAGTTTAATTTGTTGGTTATGAAGCAGACTAATGATAGACATATAATTTGGACGCATTACTTGATCTAATCAATGTATCTGTTTTAAATTACGATTGAGAATTGCTATTATTTTGATTTTTTTGGAGTAACAGTCTTAGCTATATGTGTATATTGATGTTGAGGAATAGTTTAAGAATGTTTGTACTGCGTAAATACCAATCACTAGTACTTCCATTAATTCAGTGTACACATTTTAATTATTTTAGATAGAGAAATGGCTTTCCAATTCAAATTTATAACCGTCATTGCGATCCTGTTGGGATTATCTGCTGTTATTGATGCTTCTGATTTCATCATCTTCAATGAAAATCCCATAAGTTTCTTGGATTGTTCCACGCAACGAAATCAAGTTTTAACGTATTGGGATGAATGTAATTTGCAGGTTCCATTCGACGACTGTCCTCTTAAGAAACGACGTTCTATTAGTGATTTCGATCTGGACACCGAAAATAATCAAGCACGCTATACTAAATTTGGATCAGGTTAGCTAACTGCAGTAGCACCGGTTGATTTTAGTGCTACCTATTCTATTTCAATATTTAGATCAGATTTTGCTTTAAAATATTAATCTGAAGATTAAATATTGATAAATGAGCGTTTACTTATAGCTCTTTTCATTTATAGTGCATACAAATATATACAGAACAGCTATCTTGTTTATTTGTTTCTTATTTCAATTTTCTTTTCTCGCACTGTGAAGAATTAACTGCAGGCCGTGGCTCAGCTGATTCGTTTTTGAAATTTGGTCATCCAATGTATGCTCGATTGGCCCCGTTAAATTTGGAAAGATTAGACGAAAAATGTTGTATGCCTGCTCCAAATCCTCCAGCTCAATGTTTGGCTTTACCCTCTCTCTGCCCAGCTGGCAGCAGTTATGATGAATCAACTTATGAACAAATGGTCATCGGTGGATGCGAAATTTTTATTGAAGAAAATCTTTGATTGTAACGCAGTATCACGTTGTAATCGAAAGCAAGCAGACTATCTATTTAGTATAGCTATAATATTCCGCTATAGTTTGATTGACAGTATTAACTTGATTAATAACCATATAGCATGATGATGTGAAGAAAAATAAAATACTTGAACCAAACTGAAAAGTGGTAAATTAATTTTGTTGTTTGGATTTGCCTTTTGCAAGAAACTTGCTGCTAGAAATAACGTTTAGTCATTTTATCAATATTAAATTTTAATTTAAGATATCGACATTTTGATGAAGTTAGTGAAGTTCGTTATTTCTATAAAATTGTACGAGAAATTAATATTCATTCATTAGTTTGGGCTATAATACTATAGTTGTTCATCAAAAATGCCCCAAAATTTAATTTTGCTACAATAAAAATGCATTGATGAAATAGCATCGAGGTAAGATTTTGGATTTATAATAATGTGTGCTGCTATTGATTTATTAAGTACTATTATGATTGATCATAAGTTATGCAAAGGTAAATTGAGAACCCTCAAAGAAAACATTGTGAGATATGTTTGCACTACAGGAAAGAGCGAGGAACTTCGCTATATAAACCTGCGATGAATATAAGCTGAGCACGCATTCGATGTTACTTATCAATTCCTGTATAATGAAAGTTAATTTTTAGAATTTTTAGAATTTTCTTTGATAAATTTCTGATTATAGAAGTGGTAGCATATATGAAGCAACAGGAAGTAGTAATAAACATGATAGCATAAAAATTCGAGGTTTTAACTAGTTTAGTTTACTGATTAAAATAAAGTTTATCTAGTAAATGAGTATACCGTATGATTAATTAATAACCTGACTACTTTATCTGCATCCGCATTTATCATTCTTTATATAGTCGTAATTTTTGTTAAGTATTGTTCTTACGAGAAGAGGGTTACCGAGGAGTACGTAGAAGACTAATTTTATTGTTAAAGATAAAAGGGGGTACAGTGTCTTATATTTTCCTTGTTCACAAGCTGGCGATACAAGTCACAAGCTTATAGAAACTAAAAGGAGCCTTTCTATTGCGCGATAAAGTAAAAACGCCTTATTAATCTTCTCTCATCAGAATAATTTATATTATGAAATAAATCAAGATAAGAATATTTACATCTAGCTAACTTTAATCTCTTAATGAGCAAATCTGCATCTGTTATTACAACTTCTGTAATTCGTATTTCATAGCAAATCATAATTCGTTATCCACTTTGCACCAGTTAACACTAATTAAGATTATATGAAAGAAAATATGCTATTCATAGTAATACTGTTACATGCAAAAATGATATTAAATAAAATGTGATTTAACCGATAAACGTATTTAGATAATGCTTTGAATATGATGAGTTTTCATTAAAATGATTTTCGTAAGATAATTTTGTTGATGAACTACGGTAAAAGTTACTTTACCCTTCCATAAAGTTTAATTGCTAACGCGGTTACTTATCTGTGTTCTAGATGAAGATTTTTTGTCTGTCTTAGTCTTTTCTTTGAACACTATATGCTATTTTGATAATTATAGGCAAACTCTAAAATGAATGCTCTCTTAAAAATACATCTAAAGCTTACAATTGGCAGTAAATTGAAATAAAGAGACATTTTCTCTAAATTGCGTTGCTTTTAAAGTACGATTGCTATAGCGTCACGGTATGAACCACCGTGAAGAGTAAATGACTAAATTTAGTGTTTTACATTTATATATGGAGATAACTAACAATGACTTACGGTAAGAACTACGATAGTTATTATTTTGTTACTGTAAATTATGCTTTATTGTAGTAAGAATTCTCATAAGGTAACTAATATCAATTGATTATATAGTGTTATGACTTTGAACGCTTGTGATGAATATCGTGAAGATATCCAATTATAGATGATACTATAAATAATTCTGTTAGTGGACAGACATACTGTTGTCTAATTATATAGAATCGTTCAGTGCATGTCCAAAATTATGAATAATGTCTGTATTAATTTAGCTGTCCAATATGAGCTAAATTTCATGAACTGTTACGACTCATACGTGATAGCTGCTGCCGAAGGGTATTTAAGCTCGGCAGGTAGTTGAATAAAAGAAGAGTTATATAGTTGTTTTAACAGAAGCAAAGGCGTCTAAATTCTTGTGAGGTAGTTAAGGGATACTAAATCCCGGAGACTATATTTAGAAATTTATTTACGTTATCTTTATCTTTGTTACGAAGCTGGTTTGTGACATACAGTTTCCTAGTAAAGATTTTAAGAATTCTGTTCCAGTAATTCTCATCCGAGATATGCATATATTTAATCATAAATTTTTAAATTGCAGTCATTACATCATATCCTAGTGTCACAAACTAGCTTCGTGACAGGGATAACGTAAAACAAATCTCTAAATTACTATAGTCTCCGGGATTCAGTATCCCTTAGCAACCTCATAAGAATTTAGACGCCTTTGCTTCTACGTTAAACTCAACTAGACAATTGAGAACTATTTTATTCAACTATCTGACGGGTTTATATACCCTTGTACAGCAGCTAACAATCATAAGTCATCTTATAAAAATACTTAGTTGAGAACATCTAGTAACTAATTTTTCACAGTCGGACTACAATATGTCCATTCACAGAATCATTTCAGTGCACATTACAGCACAGCATTAAATTTACTGTAACATATTTATAATTAGAGTAATTCCTATTGTCAGTAACTAGTTGTAATATATTATCGCTATATTATATTAACCAAATTTAGATAGCTATTTCTTCACGGTAGTTCGTACCGTGACACCTAGAATAAAATGTATCTTGCAATGTCATACGATATCACTTGTGTAGTTAGAGTTACGTTATTTATTATTTACTATAACTGGAATTAAATTGTAGCAAAGGCACCATATTTTAGAATCAATATTGATTGAATGTGTTTTTATATAAATTTTTTGTCAATCCTGTGGATTTAATACCTAAAATCTTGGTCGCTCGAATACGAAAGATTTTGCATCGAACATAGCAGTTTTACTTTACCTTTTGGCATTGATTGCAACGGTTTGATAATTAAGAATTATTATTGCAATACAGGCGTAAAAGTTTAAAAATAATCGCTTTTCTTAGGTAAACTAATTTTAGATAGAGATAAATCGTTGCATATAAAAATGGCTCTACTTGTCAATTTCTACAATGGATTTCAGTAAATGAACTAGATATTGATTAACTATAGTTCATCAGTCATAGACAATTATTCTGGTCATAGTGTAATTTAATCTGTTATTTATTTCCCATTTCAATAATATCAAAGACTTATGGTATGTAATTTAACCAAACTATGATCGATAATAGAATCGAAAATTATGTATATCAAATGATTAATAATTACCTCCGCATTTTGACATCGTATGGTCTTAAATTCCAAGATGTAATCTAAATGACTGACTCCTTAAAACGTATTTCTTGCTGTTGGGAATGTTCTAATTCTAGTTCAGGACTTTAACTATGCTAAGTTTTTGAGTGAAAACAACCATATCTTAGGGTATTCCGATTGATGAATCTTAAAAAAATCGGTCTAAGATCACATTTTTTTAATTCTAACATTTCAATCTAAAATATATTACTTGCCTAGTAATTGCCTCTATAAAATAATGACTTATAAACATCGATTTTTTGATAGTCTCGGTAGCCGTTAGGTTACTGCAAACTGAATAAACCATAGTCTTCTAGATTACTTTGGTCTCTTTAAAACTCTAAGGTAGTACCTATAATTTTAGACGAAAAGTTACTTATTTAAATCTTTAAAGCCACTATTTGGCAATTGATCAATGACAAAAATTTACTTAAGTATTACAGTTTGAAAATTGCAATATCCCATCTTGAAGTTGATTTCTGTTCTATAGCCATAGGCAAAATCTGAAGCGTTATACTTGTGAAAATTGTAGTTGTTTGGGTTCCGGATTATGTTATGGTCTGCTAAGTATTATCTCTATTTCTAAAGTATTCCTAGCATACATGTTAAAAACAAGAACTATCTAGATATGTTAGAAGAATATTACGTCATATGGCGTAGCGGCTAATTACTGAAGCACTTTAAATATTACTGTTAAATACAGTGCAACGGGCGGCATTAATGCTAGCTTTAGTAGTGGCATAATTCAATCCTAATTCTAAGTCAGGAAAGAGTCAAAATTTAAGATATAGAACGATTTTTAAAACAATGACAGTAATTTGCACTTTTGCGGCGTCATGTTCGTAGTTATTACAGTAATTATAGTTTAAATTAAGAACAGGTTCCGTATTTATTTATTTTCGCTAGTTTATCTATCGCATCGAAATAGAGCTATGACTATTTGAATAGGGTTACTTATTCGTGCTATAAAAAGATTTGATGAGATAAAACTTTGATATTTACGAACAGAATCATCAAATTATAACCTTTTTTGATGTGATGAGTGTTCATGAAGTATTATCTAAAGTAATTAAGAGGTATTATATCTAAAAAGGAGAAAGCTAACCTAGAGCAAATTCTTGAATTATTATACCATGTTTTGGCGATGGCATAGCTTTCACAGCGGACGGAAGTTAATAATGTCAGAATATTTATTGTCTTGAGCAAAATCTAGGATAATTTATTTTGATATAAACAAATTAACGATCGCATAATTGTAAATTACCGTAATGTTTGCATAAAATTTCCATTAAGAAAAAAGAATTTTCAGGAAATAAAAATATCGTATTAAAAATAGAAGAAGCCTAGCTTATTACATTTCTACTACTCAGGAACATCAACATGAATAATTCGATCTTAGATTTTATCAAAGTTGAAGGATTACACACTGTACTTCATTTAATTACGATATCTATTAATTATGCTGACACCGATATAAATTTGAATATAACATAAAAGATGAATTAGAGTAGATATTAGGATATAGATAAAGTTACCAGAATGTTGTAAACAGTCTCGTTCACATTCCTGGGCAATTCTGACGAAAAATTTGTTGCAAATCGAGACTTTAAACAAGGAAAAATTAAATTATTACTTGAAAATCAATGTTTAGAGCCACTGCCAGGTCTATCTTTTTAAGATCTACCTATGGTACAAGTCTAAATATTGACGATTTCTCTTCAGAATGTTGCCGTAAAGCGTTAGAATCTCTAAGACAAAAACTGAACCCAAACTTTATTAAAATGTCAGCCATTTTATAGTAGGGGTTACAATAATATTAGTTACCATTAGATAGATAATATCATACAACTATTCCCTTATCTATAAAGTAAAACTATGTATAACACCGTTCTATAGATAGCGATATTACAACAAATACTAACCTATTTTATGTAATGAAAATAAGATAAGTATTTGTGCAACAAAGATTCACTTTGTAACAACAATTTAATTGAATCATCTGGTATTCGGTAAACAAAATCTGTACTGCTATGTTTTAAATTTCAATTATAGGCGTAAAAATAGGTCGCAAACTTTCGGTTAAATATTCTATTAACAAACAGGCTTTGTGGTGAACCGTACATTCGAATCGATTTTTCGATTCAATCTTCTAATCCGACATACTATTTCTGTCTAGCGATAAAGAAGTCTCTAAGGCTATTGATCATGTTATTCTTGCTTAAGTACCTCATGACAACAAAATTAGACGATGGAAAGAGAGATTATAATGGTTGTGATTCTAATCAGAGATTTATAAATAGCTATTTTGTGATTGATATGGAAATAACTAGAGTCTACCTGGTGAAGTACATTCGTTAACGTATGGATTGCAGAGTTATACTCCATTATAAGACATTCATTGGAATGAATAATCATTTATAGGTTTATGTTAATAGAGTTAAGATAGCAACCACAATAGCTTCGAACTTAGACCCTCTTTCAAGTCAGATTTTCCAACGTACGCTTATCGATACCAAACCTGAAGCGAACTCCGAATTACTAAATGTGCTATAAACTACAATTTTTTACATGTGATTAAAAATTTTTTATTCGCACAGACAACTAAATTTAATATCCAAGAGTAAAATTTTCTGTTACAAGATATGCTTCTATCTAAGCATTACCTTTAATATTAACAGCTAACTTAACTAAAGCGAAAACGCATCATGAAATGATTTAAGAAGAATTATATTACTGTATCATGTTATAATTACGGTAATGCAATATCTATCAGTATAATCCAATATCAAAGTTATCAACAAATAACTTCGAAGTAATATACCTGCTCTATTCTCGGCTGGTCAGTTAATCAGATCGCTAACTGCCTTCTTGCAATTGCAGCAACATACTAAATCGAAATTTGTTTATTAGTAGTCACCATACAAATGGTGCAACTAAGGTTCAGGCTATCTCCGATATCGATAGATGTGTAAAATATCACCTATCTATAGAAGATCTCAGAAGAAATTACATAATCACAATACTCATTAGTCTATGGCTATCGCCTTAATGGCGAATAATTGTTATGGTATCTACAGAAGTATTTAAATAAAATGTTATACCCGATTCTAATGGGATTCGCTCTAAAATATTTTCCATGTCATCGTAGTCATTTTATTAATGTGTCGTCAAAGACTAATAATGTTATGATTTTGATTCATGAAACAATTTGAAATTAACTCGATACTTGACAATAATAAAGTTTCAATGTTATGGCTAATCATAATCCACTTTTGACGTCATTGAATGACTCTATTGACTTACCGGCATCGTAATCACATCTGGCAATAAATTTAAATTTTTTTACAAGAATATTTTTCTTCATCAAATTGATTAGACTTAGCAACTATCGATACCATTTGTGTAAAATTCTCAACTAAATGACTTTAAAAATTCATCAGCTTCGCTATCTTCCCCTGATACGATTTAAAATTAAGACCGTATAAAGCATGAGTATGGATCTTCTAATTATCAGCTTTTCCAATTTTTTAATAAGATGAAGTTAATTTTTCCAGTTAAGATGTTTTCATATTCCTTGATAGATAAATGTTTATAAACATGGTTACTAATAAAAGGATGAAAAAACTATTTATTGGTTAAATTACTTTTTCATCAAATTTATTATAGTCAAATTCTGTTTAATTTTATAGCAAGGTTTTTGTTACTGTCATAAACTGGAATTAATTCTATTTAAATTATTTTGTTATATTGTAATAGTTTAATTAATGTAATTGAAAGCTAAATCACGATTACGCGATGGATGCGGACTATAAATATTTTCAATACAGGTAATGTCTCTTTAGCCAGACTGGTAAAATAGAGCGTA
The DNA here is from genome assembly GCF_000150275.1 of Trichoplax adhaerens. NCBI lineage: Eukaryota > Metazoa > Placozoa > Uniplacotomia > Trichoplacea > Trichoplacidae > Trichoplax > Trichoplax adhaerens. The sequence continues at coordinate 882,468 of NW_002060962.1, forward strand.
CGTGATTAAGTAATAAATTTAAAAAAGGAAAAAATAAAATAGGACCGACTTCATTCATGTCTATAGTTTCAATGTATCAATTTCACCGGTAGAAAGTTTATATTGATATATCTATGAGCATTAATGCTATCTTCTTTGTCAATACCGTTTTATGCGGCTGAACGGGTCTATTGATTTCTTCCAATGGCTCAGTATATAATCTAGGCTTCTAAACTTCACTTCGTATTCGGCTATAAGCCAAAATTTTTGATTTACAAATAATGACGTCTTTAATATGTTTTAATAAGATAGCAACGATAATAAATAGAAAATGATCATTTAATGACCACTTTAATTTTGATTTTCAATCAAAAAGGTCAATTAAATTGAGCAATTAGAATGTAAGCAATTTCTTGAGATTTCCTCCTATTTTCAGAAATTATTAGGTTTGGCTCTAAGTAAAAGTGATCTCTAGAAGATAGAGAGGTTCTAACTTGGAAAAATTTTATTTATACTTCGTTTTTAGCAGATAAATTGATTATTTCTACTAGAAACAAGCTGATTAGTAAGATCGAATAATGATAACAGAAAGAGTTTTTTTATGGCTTTTGATGACAGTAAAAGAGAAGTTAATAGAAGAACATAAATAAATATATTGTATTATTTCAACATGAAACAGGATGGGTTGATTGTAACCTAGAGCACACATTTCATCAACTATGTCAATAAGGCCGGTGCCCACTTGCACCTGTTCATCATAACATCAATTAGTATTTGATTGATTCGAATCGTATATTTTTAGCTACAATATAATTCGATTTCGATTATGGGCTAGAAAACCCAATTATGGTGGTTGAATTTCTATTAAATACATTGTAAAGCTGACATGTTACTAAAATAAGATAATGAAAAGTTTTAATGAAATCAAAATACCCTGGCCATAAGTATATAAGGCACTCCATAGTCCATTGCTGGCTCAATTTTGGCTTAAGCGACAGACTAGGCGTAGCGTTACGTAAGTTGAAATTTAAAAAATACAATATTATTGGCAATAGGTCTTGTTCTAAACTACCCACTACATTACATAAAAATAATTATTCTTGCTGCATAACTATATTGATAATGTATAAATGGAAATAAATAGCTTTTAAAGGTTGATAATCATTTTCTGAGCGATATTTTTTCGTTATACTTGATTAGAATTTAGTAGAGAGGTTGAGTTACATACAACGATATCAGAAATAAAATGGTTCATTATACTTCAGTGGTGATTTTGCTCACATTGGCTGTCTTATGTGCTGCAAAACCAAAGGCATCTACAAAATGTCTTCTTGAAAACTTTTACATTGGTGAAACCGTCGAAACAACACCTATCGTATGCCATGACGATAGAACTATAGTGGCGCGCTATTTCCACCTCTGTAACATTAAATTCCACTTCATTGATTGTCCGGTCAGCCAAAAATGCTTAAGAAAACACGGTATCACAACTCGATTAGATGAAGAATTGAAAAATAATGGTAAGCTTGTAACAGAATAAAACTAAGTGGCTTTCAAGCACTAACAGAACCAAAGAGTCATTAATTTAATTCATTTTCCTTTGGTAAATTATCAGCTTGACTTTCAGTTCGAGGCTATCTATTGAATATCTAATTTTATCATGCCTTCGACTTCCTATTTACAAGATTTCTTTTATTCATTTCTGTATGTTTTGCAACGTAAGAGAAGTATATGAGTATTGTACATCTTTCTATTTATTATTTAACAAGCGCACATTACTGTATAATCACTTATGATCAATAGCTTCCGTTCTCAATTAAATATGGATAGATATTGGTAGACATTTTGATTACAATGATCATACTAAAATTCGATTGCAAGTACGTTTGACACAAAAAGTGAAGATCTTAAGATGCTACGCTACTTTTATATTCGTTGACAATCAAAAAGGTGGATACTTGCATTTTGTAGTCTTATTGATTAATAGAATTTGAAGGCTTGTATCATTTTTATGATTGGATAGCAAATGTAAATTTTAGAATTATTGAAGACGTTTCATTATTATAAAGCGAATCAATTTTTTTACGCTATATCGCTCTGATTATCGATATACTCAGTAATAATGTATGACTGGATGTGCGAAAGCTTACTAGTATAGTATTATTTATGTAATAGTGATTGTCATATTTATTTAGCATGAATTGAAAACTTGATGGATATAGTAAATTAGCTCGATTTAAATCAGCTTTTTAAGTAATATAATATCGATATTATAAGGAATATTTTTGTTATATTTTCCGTTGGATTGTGTAACCATAGTTTAATGTATCATATGACGTTATAATTATTGAAAATTTTTCCACGATTGGGCTTATTTAACAGCAACTAGATTTCAGTTAATTAGTAATCAGTCGCTTTACATTATAGGGTTAGTTTTTCATTTTAAATTACCAATAGCGGAATAGATATCAGGATTTATAATATATTTCTTACTTGAAATTTGGGATTTAGAAAATTGTTAGGTTTTGATTGGTAGGTATGAGATTGCTTTTAGACCCAACTACTATAACGTAGCAGTATTATAATTGTATATACTTTACGGTAAGGTTCAGATATTTCTAAAGCATAGTATTTAATGATAATTTTTCCTGTGCTACGGTATCGAAGTTTTAACAATAGAAATCTGACAAAATTACCTTCGTTCTACATTTTATGTTATATAATATGCGGCTGTGGTCTCTTCAAGTATTGTTCAGAAAGGAGTTAAAGATTAAAAATATATTCTACTTGATAATTTTATGAAGATACGTTGTTATCTTTTATTCAAATATTCAAGGCTATGCGCTAATCCTAAATCATTACTATATTTTGCAATTTATATCATGCAGAGAATATTCAAGATCGGGATGAAGCGCTCACTTTCCTAGATACCTATGACAAGCGTGATTCTGCTAAGACAGAATTTAACAAACTGAAGGGAAAGTGCTGTAAGAGTAAGAAAAGCAAAAGCACATGTACTGATGATGATGTCAAAAAGACTTGTCCTGGTGGTACAAAATATTCTGCAAAAGCATTCCAACACATTACTAAAGTGGCATGTGAAATGACAATAGAAGAAGCTATTAATGAAGGCTAATTGTAGATGAACAACTTGCAGCCAGTTATTCATTTCAATAAAGCGAGCAGTGCTATCCGTTATTTCACCCTTTGCGAAAATGTAGTCACATATAAAATGCAAAAAAAGCCAACATAATAAAATTCCATAACTTTAAGATATCGTTGTCTGTTATTGAGTAAAATTATGCGCAATTGGATTTTTTATAATAATTTCATCCAAGGGTAAGAAGAATTTTAATTTATACAATCGTCACATAATCTTATCAGTGCATGCTTTTATAAATTTGTCTATACCTTCTGCAAAGGATAGTTTACAGCTCATCTTAAGAGATAAACAGAAAATTCGACAAAAATATGATGACACAGGTACAGCTATCGTGTAATTCTAGCGTATACTATACAAATTTACTTAGTATTTAGCTTAAGATTGGATTATATGTTGTAAATGATCTAGGTACTGAGTTATACTTCCGCCTGAATAAATCTCCATTAATAGAATTTTTTCTGTAATTTCCAAGCACATACAAGTAGAATAGAATATCAGCCTCTAGTCTATAGAAACTAAATATAACTACGAGAAGCGAGATTTAGCAAAATTGATTAATGAGCAGTACATAATTCTATGAGTATAATTTCTTATTTAGATATAAATTTGTTATGACTCAGTCTGAATTTTATGAAAGCGTGCTCAACTTTCGCTGAGTGTACAACAAATAAGGTTTAGTCCTTTTCTGAAGGTGGACGAATTGATTTAATTTTTTGCTTGTTTGAGAAAGAAAAATAGTTCTTCCTTCTTTTTGAAGGAATAAAATGCACCTCTCTCTATATATAATTTACCATTGGTGTGAACACGTGTATCTTATCTAACATTATGATAACATTCTTGAGGTGCTTTTTTACAGCATAAAGCAGTTGACTAATAAACATATTTGTACCACACAAAGGCAATTTAACAAGACCGATACGGCGATACGAAATAGCAGTAACAAACTATACAGGGCGATTTAATTTCTCGTCTAAATATCATATTATTGTAGTACACATCGGTGTCACAACCCTCACTTGTGGCAAAGGAAAGTAAAGAACTCTAGTGTAGTTACTTAAAACTTGGGCTATTTCTCCCAGAACTTTCAGTTTCTATGAGAGAAGTATTTGAGAACTCGATTTCTCGGCTGATCTCCACAGACGACTGACTAATTATTACACTATTCTTCACGATATGAGTCTTGCCGTTTCTTGAGCAATTACTTTCTTTATTCTACAAACACACGCGCTTAAATAGGTTTCTACAGTGAATTCCAATATTAACGAGTGAGAATTCATGCTTTACAAGTTACATTAATTAGTATAATACCATTACTAAATATACATGTCGATATCCTCAGACTTAGATAGCTACAAGCTATCAGGTGTTAAGACGCTTAACCTTCGTCCATATACAGCTCAATTTTTAGAGATTAACACAACTTATAAACCTACAGTAAATTAACTGCTAACAACTTCTATTTTTATCTCATTTCTACATCCTATTATCAGCTACAAGCGCATTAAAACATAGCACATAACCTTATCTTATCTATTCATAAGCATTCATTAATTTACAGTTACTTAATTAGTAACGGCGTACCGTGACAATCGGCTTCGTGGAAAAACCTTTCTCTTGCGGCATTCTAAGGAGTAATAAACTAGCAGACATCCACAATTACTGGAATAAATTAAATAATTCAGTAATAAGATAGAAATTCTCCAAGTATAAATTAACTATTGTTAGCATCGCTATGGAAATATGTATTCTTCCTATATTGATGCACTATATTACTAGATTTTTACTTGTAAGCCGGTTATATGGCTAGTTTAGTTGATTATGCTGTACATTATGGTACCATAATTTCATAATATTGGTGAACACCAATCGCCAATATAGTTTAATTTATCTGTAGGTACTCCAGAAATGCAAAACCAACTATAGTATCACCTGCATGTAACGATTTGCATGTCAAGTACATAAATTCTACTTTGTTAATAAGCTTGTAGTTGGAAATAAAATCTAATGCAATCATCCTACCGGTTGGAAGAAAGGTATTACTTATTGGATTTTAAGCCCTTTAGCATCATCAATACTAAAATTAGTTTATCTACATTACCGTACAGCAGTAAATTGTTTTATTATACATACATACTTCTAATTTTTATCGAGTAAACATTAAGTACATTCCTTAAATATTGAAAATAATCAAATTTTTTTGATCGTCATTTAAGACAAAGCGTACAAAGTACAAAGACATTTCAAGTTTTATTTGCTAGGTAAAACAATTGAGACTTTGAAAACTTCAGCAGAATTACTGTTACTATTTACATGACATTTTTTAGGGTGGGACACTGTATTATTTAACGGTTCTACTTAATTTAATGGCATTAACTGATACATCCGGCCATAAAATTGCATGACTTCATAGTTAATGTTAGTATTACATCTTTATTTATTGCACTACTATCACCTTAAAAGACGAATAGGGCGTATTGCAAGCGTAATGTGATCATAACATTTGCTGTTATACAGTAAATTCTCAGAGTTTGTTGTTTGGTCTACTGGCATCCTTTTGCATGCTAGTTGGTTTTCCATGATCGCACTAACTCTGTTGAATTATCCTTAAATTATCAATGATTTAATCATAGATTGATCATCAAAAATTGATCATTGATACCTTTTGGCTTAATAGAGATACAAGCCTTCAACGTAAATGAGCCAAATTTGATCGACATGCTTAAATAGAAGCACATGATATAGTGGTAAAGTCATATATCCAAATTTAGAACTCCTTACTTTTCGAGTAAGTCTCTACTTTCAGCGAAATAGGACAATGTGATGTTAACTGTTGAATTTACGAGCACGTGATAGACAATTATATATATTATAGACTTGGGCTGGAAGGACTATGATGATTTGAAGCAATTGCTAGGGCCAACACCATAGCTAGATACCTGAATATACTTATTTATTGTTAGCAACAATCACAGACTGCATAGAGCGGACGGTATAGGAGCTAGAATTATACGTTTTAGTTGATTTAGGCGCTCGTCGATAATATTTCTTGGTTGGGAAAGCTAACTTAATTTCCAACTGATTTTATAACTTTCAACTACTAAACTGATAGGAGCTATGTTATAGCGCTATGTCTACAATCCCATTGCATTCTCATCCATCAGAAAGCCTTGAAGGTTTCCAAACATACGCTGCTATGTGGTCCACTATACCACGTCATCTACGGCGGCATTTATTTCGAATTGGCATCGCTATGTTGTTATTTGGTTTTCTAAGTGTTATTTTTGGTATTGTTGGATATTTCTTACCTGCTTATCTGCTGAATGTGAATATTGTCATTGGCGCAGATATATGGATGGGAGTATTTGTAAGTCTATTGAAGTTAATAGATTTGACGAATGATTGAGCTATCGTGCTTTCAGAGTAATAGTTAAAGCGATAAATTCTTGACGATTGGCGTGAGTGTGGAATTATTAATTACTTTAATTGGTTTAATTTATATGCCGTGTGATTTAAAGAGAAGCCCTTCTTTTAATAATTTATATTAGCTAACTGCTGTTTTTTCCTAAATGATGCTCTAGTATATGATTCCTGGTACTTTTGCGATAGCATCCGAAATACGTCGAAACGTTCGAGCTCTGGTAAGATTTTAGAATTTTAAAAAGAGCAGTGATAATTATTGACAGATTTACTGTGCCATGGAAAGTTGTATCGATCTCTTAGCATGAAAGTAGTTCATTTTACGTAGTTTCAAATTACTATTATAGGCTTCGTAGTACTTAAATGTAGCCTTTTTAGTTCGAATTCAGTCATTTTAATTACAAACTAAGACTAACTGAGGTTCAATTTGCTTTATTGTTCAACAGACTCATTGCTATTATGCGTTTAGCATTCTGATTTTTCTAATGTCTATCGCTCACTTCGTACTATGCATATTGGGCATTCTCAGTCCTACATTTTGGCACAGCTTGGTGTCATTATTGATAGCATTTTCGATGTTTGTTTTATCTTTGACGACGATGATAATACTATCTGCGAGCATCTATTGCAGTTGTTGTCGATGTGCATCTTGTACGGCTACCGAATTGGTAAGTTTTTATATTTAATTAATGATTCTGCTGCACAGTGCTCGTTGCGTAACTAGTGTAAAACGATATAGATTGTTAGTATTTTTTTCGTAGTTTGATTCTGATGTGCTATGCATCTGTTACTAATTCAGTTTCACCATCTTCAACATTATCGATCATCATATTTGGTAATATAAGTTTTTGCTATTCTGTATTTCTTTATTGCAAATCCGAAATAGCACAGTACCAACTTTAATGATTGCAATAGCGTTAGTTTCAGACTCATAGTTGGATACATGATTTAAGTAGTAAGACTCATTACGTTGTCATGATTAGGGAAAGTAAGACTCATTATGTTATCATGATTATGAAACTTTGGTTACTTTTAATAGACTGTCGTACTATTAATTTTCGCATAGAAGGATATGATATCGTTTAAGGTTTACTATACAAGTTAATGATAAAATTAGAAGTACTTGCAAACATCACATTGTTATTTACAGTTAGTATTAACAAATTCAAGCATGGTCATGTTGTTAGTGTGATGAATACACTAGTTTTAATTTCGTAGGAAACGATGTTAATCGTAAAATTCGCTCATATGACGAGTCTAGTAAGTTAATAGATGTTATTCAATAATATAGTTTTTGTTTATCATCTTCGGGTTGTAAACAAGCTAAGGATATAAGTAGTTAGGGTAATGTAATAGAGATTGCCTTCGTGCTTGAATTTTAGTTTGCGATCGTAGAACCTTTTGTTAACGATAGGCCCTGCAATAAAGTATTCACCCCGAATCATTTATAATTAGAATTATTGAAGAACGAAAAGAAGCAGATTTATTTCATGAGGATTACAATCTATAGACGAAATGATTCTCACAAGTATTTATATATATGGATTTAATGCTTACCGGTATTCAATTGTAGGACAATGCTAACGATGGGGATTATTCGAATATTGCTCGCAGTCAATCTGGAAATACAAATGATTTCGGTGCTTCCACTCGAGGAATTGACCTAATGAAGAAAAAGCCTGAATTTAAAGGCGCATTGGATGTAAATCCTACTGTGACTTTACCACAACTTTCAGAGAAAAATAGTAAAAACTATATCAAAAATATCAACGATTACAGTAAGATATACTCACAACTACGTATAATTTCCAATGTGATTGCCTTTATTAAATAATTTATATGAAATAAATATAAAATTTGATGATACGACATCGCAAACATGTATTAGTAAAGCAATTCCCTTTGTTATCTAGATAATTGGATTCCTCAAGCTAGACAACCAATATTATTACGTAGAGAACATGATAAAATGTACGCGTTGGTTCCTCAAATTGTCTTAACCACTGATTCTATAGATATAGGAAATATACTGAAATCAGGGAATTATACTAGATCGAAATATGATATACAACTACAACAACAGCAACTAAATAGAATTACAGCAGTAAACGTACCGCAGTCACAGCAATTAAGGAGACCAGAATTACAAGCTCAACAGATACAACAACCCTTGATGCAAGGACAACAGGAACAATTAGAACAACAACAAAAGCTTATTAAGGAGCAGCAACAACTCATTGGCATGTTACAGAAGCAGCAGGAGGAAATAAAACAACAGCAATCACAAATATTGCAACAAGGATCGCAGGTACCATCCCCGCAAATACAGTCTCCTCAGCAGGAATTTCAATAACTGCTTAACACAATCGCAAATATTGCAACAAGTACCCACTTCTTCTCCCCAACAACTGCAAGTGCTACAAGAAGCTTCCTATTTAGTACCTTAAAAAACGAGAGATTATAATAAAGGACGTAGCCACTGCTGCTACTTCCGTATCAACAGTATTCTTTGTAACCTTGCAAAGGCTAAGTTGTAACTGTAAAAATTTTAGGTTATCAAGATTCCTTTGTATACCAATAGTATATAAGCTTAATTGAAGGATGACTATATTGATGAGAATTTTTTGATAATAATTGCAATATTTTGATATTATAGCACTCTATATGTGTAGTATATTTAGTTGTTACTGTAATTTTTAGATATTTTCTTAAATATAGACATTTTGTTATGTTCCGAATATAGATATCTCCATATATTCTATAGTCTATTTCAACTATGTTCAAATATAGCTTGTCATGTTTAGTTATTTATAGCACCTACAGTCTTCGCTATTTCCTTCAATCATTTTCTATTATATAGCCTGTTTATGGTATATGATGTATCTAATTCTACAATTCTGCTCTCTGCAAGTGTTCTCTATCTAAAACTATAAATACTGATGATTTCTGCCTCAGATTTGTTCTGTTGCACTTATTAGTATTACTATCTACACACGTTACTTCACGACAGCTTACACACTGATCTACCAATAACTTCCTCACTGTACCTAGTTATTCTCTGTAATAAATATCTCTTTTGCTAATAACCCCTCGTATCATTATTGTAGAATACCTAAGGAGTCCACGTCCGCAGACCCTTCGAACCCTCTATCACAATATGTATAAGTGCAGAATATATCGATCGATACGTAGAGTTTAATATACTAGACGTTGAACAAACGTTGCTTAGAAAAATAATTCGTGCAAGTGAGACTCATTTCTGTTATCTCTCTTGAAGTCGAAGATGCATATATATATTTTGTAGTAATCCCCCTCTCCCATTTGATTGTATCGATAGCTATATTTGGTATATTCAGATTTTTGAGAATAGATTTTATCATGATGCTACTATTTGATAATTGCTAATTACGATACTGGAAATTGCTGATTTTCTAATACTAGCCACTTAATCAATTACGGTACAAGATTTATGTTGTTTTGATATACGCTAATTATGAAGATGTCACGCACCACACGATGTTGGAAATTTATGATAGAAGAGAAATGAGATTTTAAGCAGATTGGTTCACACAATAAAAATATTAATGATCTACTTAAGCAAAGTCTTTTTTTTGATGATTTAAGCCTAATTACAGGCAGTTTTGTTGGCGTAAATAGATCGAACAAAAGGCATATAAGGACTGGAGAGAAGCGCCTCCAGTAAGCTTCTTATTTTTAAGCTCAGGATACATTAAATTAGATTCTTGATACAAATAATTATTACTCTGCTATCCTTAACTCAGTAATAAAATCAGTTTTTTACCTTCTATACTGACAAAAACAAATATTTTGTGAGATACTTGTATTAAAAATTATTATTATACTTATATCATTTTTCGTAAATGACTCTATTTGAATAAGTGAAGCGAAATAAATCTTGGTGGATAATTTGCTTCCTGGAAAGGATTTGTTCATGCTAATTTCATTTACAGAGTATTACTCTACGACCAATGTAATTGAAAGTTGTTCGACCTGATGTACCTTATTGCAGATTTCACTTTTTCAGTTCTTAATAAACATTTTTACTGTTATTAATGGAAGTACGATAAGAAGTTCTTCGTAAAGATTTAGAAGTAGTTTGTGAATTGCACAAATCTGATTTCAAATTATTTTACTGTCGCTGTAATTTTAACAAGAAATTTAGAGTTGTAATTCGTACTTTAATCTTATAAAGATTTTTTCATCTCCTTTAAATATATTTATGATGATAGCTAGCGGTAGCGATCATTCTTATTCTTATCGCTACCATCCCCTGTCTGAGATTGAACTATTTGAGATTCCTTCTATATGAGGTGATTTAATATAAACTACCTTGATTGGCTTGATAAAATATTTCAAGGGTGCTGGAAAATATGAGTTATGGTAATTTTTTCAGGTTCTGCGGCTTTACTTTATATAGTTAAATTAATTTCAATAATACAATTAATCAGCTATCTTCATGAACTATAAGAATAGTTTCTTATAAATTGCACGATAACATTCCCTTAAGGAAGAGTGTATATAGATTGTGATTGTGATACAGTAGCATACTATTGAGAAATTCGAAATTGTCAACGGTATATAATTTTCTGCATAAAGTTATGATAAGCTGTTGCTGATATACGTATTTACGTTCTTTAGCGGAATAGTTATCTCCTAACTTTAGTTCAGTCAGGTAGTTCTCTTAAGAGCTGTAATTATCAAGAGATGGAGAAACCTGTTAATTTTTGCTAATTCAGTAGCATAACATACTCGTACAACTCAGGTTTAATTCCTAAAATTTTGAAGAAAGATAATTCTTGTAACGATATTTCCAATGTCATCTAAGATTACTGGATGAAGCTTATCATTCAATAATTGCATACTTAAGCTACATCTGTATTTATAGTTTAAAATAATGAAATTCATGCAAATTAGTGCGTTAATATAAAAGTTTGGTAAATATTTCATCGGTTTTGTCTTTGTTTTCTATATGATATTTACGCATATGTGATTTACTCGCATTAATTATTAGTCAGTGAGTTTAATAGACTTAATTTGTCGACTGCCGCTTTATTACTGAATTATTGGAATTTACAGTAAAATAATTACTATAGATTAAGGTGTAACACGTGATACCTGTAAAATACGTGGGAAACTTGTTTGTTGGTTGCTAAATCCCGAACGTTGATAATCACTATTGTCAGAATAGGTTGTATTGGTGAATCAAAAGTTGCATAAAGTGGCATTTACTGCTAAAGAGCATTTTATACCGTAGTTAGAGCATTAGAATAGAGAATCGAAATAATCCTTGTAATATTCACGAGCTTTTATAAAAGATACGGTAACGAAGTATGGCATCGGATAGCTTTCAATACGGACAGTTAGAGGAAGATCTAAATCAAATATCAGGACTGAAGAGCCTCGTTCTAGAAGGCCGATATCGTCATGCTTCATTTGGTTTAGCAATTAGTTTATTCGTAACAGGTTTGATAAGCAGCATTATAGGTGGAATTGGATATATGATGCCAGGATACGAAACTAACTTCAGCATCGTTATCGGACAAGACGTTTGGATCGGATTGATTGTAAGCATCGCTCTAAAGGGAATACAAAACTACCATCCAGAGCATGCATAGATTAATGAATCTGGAATTTTTGTGATAAATGAAGTCGGTGAATTTTTTACTAACGCTAAATATCGTCTATTAGTATTCTATGACCGGACTGTTTGGAATAATAACTTACTACAATCAAACGAATCCACATCTTGTAAGATATTTATCGTCATTTATTACGATTTAAAAGATATATTAATCACTTTAACAATTTAAACTTTGAAGTTATAAGGATAACAATCACCATCAATTTTTGTTATTTCAGATGCATACTTATTACTCATTCTCAATCCTGGCTTTCCATGCTGCCATTGCCCAATTTATATTAGGCCTAATTCCATGTTTTGGCTATATATTTGTGTTATGGCATAACATCATAACTATGATTTTATCCCTTTTCGCGATCAGCTTTTCTCTTGCTTGCGTCATAATACTCTCAAAGGCTATATATTGCTGTGGAACAACGGTAACGTGAAATACATAACGAGATATATATATAACGCTAAGTATAAATATGATACATACGATTAAGTAATATACGAACGCAAGTTAGTTTATAGATAGATTTAACACGACTACTAATCTATCTATTAGGAACCGCTTTAGGATATTGAAACATTACATAAACATTACATAAACATTCTCTGATTACCTGCAACAGTTTATTAGATTGCATTAGTCTTTTCTCTTGAGTAAGGGAACCTTAATTTCATTCTAAATGAGTATCCATCTTATCCGTTATAATTTAGAATGCTCGTACGATGTACTATGAAAATACTACAAATCCCAACCAAGCCGCTACTTTACAACAGCCATCAGGACAACCAGGTAAAAGTGTCATATACTCGTACGGTATCGTTTTATAAAATATATTTACTTATCTAAATCAGTTTAGTGGATGATTAAATGATTTTAGTAAAGTTGAATAAATTTCGGTATAACCACGTTAAAAAATTTGAATATGCATACAGTATTTCTGTGCTATTTAAGAACAGCGTAGCATAATCATGACCGGTACATTCTGCTATTACTGTTATTTAATTTGCTCGGTACTTAGTTTATATCAAAGTCAGTAGTTAAAGTTCAAGTGAATTGTTCTTAATCCAAAAATACTAATTAAATATATTTTATTTTCGCCAATAGGAGCAATAATAATGCCTTCAAATCGATTAGTAAATTTAAATCAAGAAACTTCAGGCGCTTATACCATCCTTTCTGAGGCTACAGATAATTCTAATTCATGAATTTGATTATACTATTTACTAGCTATTCAAGTTGTCGAAATAGAAATATTCTATACTAGATTGAAAGACTCACATGGAACTTTATATAGTTTGCTGAATCATCTAAGTAATTCTTAAATAAGTTCTTAATCAAATTCACTTAGTACGGTACTTAATCAAACACATTTATTGAGCAGTAGTTAACTAAAAATGTTGCCCAATCAAGGTATGCAAAGGATAATACATATGAGATAAAGGTGTTGAACACAACATTATAATTTATTTATTTCTAATTTGATGCCATGAATTATAATTTTACGACAAAAAACTATATTGTGCAAATTTAAATCAACTTTATCGTGAAAACATTAGCTAGCCAAGTAAAAATTATCAAAAAATTAATTATTTTAGTAATACTCGAAAATTTAATAACTAATGAATCAGTTGTTTTAAAAAAAAAAAAGAACACATATTAAAACTTGCTTAGACAGTAAAAATTCGATGGTGATAAATCTCGTGGCCGCCCAATCTATTTTGTACACTTTGCGATGGATTGTAAGTTTGGTTGTTCCAGATATTGGACACTATAGATTAAAATTTATGAATGCATTCTACTAGCATGAAGATGTCTTATACGAAGGTAATTAAATTGAAATTGTGTACCTAATGGTCACTTCTTGGGCATTATTAATCATATTGGAATACAAGAAATTTTAAAGAGATAATAGTTTAATGTCTTAGATACCGTATACTATGGCAGCAGGCTTTTGCTAGAATGGAAACATTACAAGGGATCTAGTTCTTTTTAATTGTTAAAAGAGTCTCAATATATGCTCTGAGAGTATTCTTTTTTTCATAACCTTTTAGATAGTAAGAAATTATTCTATTCTGTGCTGCTAAAATAATACTGCAGTTAATAATAAGCTTATTGCCATCTAAATAAGTAGAATGCTTTCTTGCATATTGAGGCTACCGACATTAAATCATGCTGCTGATGCATTTCAGCTTTAAGAAAATGTATATGTAATAGTAAAGAGAATGATAGTATTAGCGTTTATCGACGATATACGCTATATGTATAGTACTTATGGGTAATTGCTATAGCAACCGAGTGTTAACAGAATTAAACGCGGCCATAGGTTCATGATACAATTTTTACTCTTTATGATTATACTGTAAGTAGTTCATTATATTCTTCTTGAGTGAAATCTATTAAACTAATACTGTAGATTCTCATATTAATTATCTATTAAACTGTTAGAGTTAATCTAGTCACCTAGCATGATATACATAACGATGGTAATTTTAAATGCTAAATTTTAGTAACTACCATGGGCGAACGAATAGGTAGTCGATGATAACTTATCCTTTTTACGCAGCTTATCTGCGTCTAAATTACCATTGATCATTTGCAATTATAATAATTGAATCTATTAGTAGTCATAAATTGATCCTGCACTACTTATAATCAAATCAGAGGCGTGGCTAGTAGGCTTCTTGATATGTTTGAGGTTGATTTTCTTCATTATATTTACATTCCTTTTACACAATGAGGGTGGAAAAATTATTGTGCAACTAGTTACCTTAGATAATATATGGTATGCTTTGTTCGTGCTCTGCCTTGTAATTGATAATTTAAATAATTTTGACTTCATTAGCGTAGAAGTTGATACTGAAATACTTTCTAGTGCATTGGTTTAATAACTTTTCCTGTAATTATAATTACCACTTTTGTATATTTATGCAGAATAAAATACACTGTAGCCACATATACTCAGACTTCACATGAATATTAGAATTGATTGACTAATAAGTCTGTGTTGCTTAGCAGCTGAGCACGACGTTTTCGTAGGCTTTTGATTTCGGTCCGTTATCAATTGTTCATCCAACATTTTAATCTTTAATTAGATCTTGCACAGTAGAACAACAATTAATATTTTTGATAACTCTGGTATACGTGTACAGACAACATTAAAGTAGCTAGAGATAAAATATTAACAATTATAATAGATCGAAAGAGTCTATAAAATCTTCAGTTGACTAATCAATAGGTGAATATTCTGGGTACTATGCCGTCTTCTCATTCTCAAGCATTTCAACAGCAGCAACTGCAACAGATGCTGCAGAATCAATCATCAGTAAAAAATTACACATTGCCAACTGGTTTACGCCGCATAAATCTGGGTCTTGGTGTAACTACTCTTATCTTAGGTATTTGCTCTATGGCTTTTGGTGGAGTTTCGTTTACAGCCAGGGCAGTTTATGGAAATATATCCATTCAGATTGCTCAGGATATCTATGTAGGATTATCGGTAAATGTTAATAACAGATATCTTAGATATTCATAGAGCACTAAAGTATCAAGTAACAAACATAATGATCACAAACAATTTATTTGTATGTAGTTCTATATCATAAGTGAATCTCTTTTTAACATTTGATAGTTTTAACATATCAGTGTTTTTATAACCTTGTAGGTAATACTGTAGATAAGTGACAGGATACACTAAAGTTGTTATTTTGTAGGGGGTATATCTTGTTGCGTTATGTTAAAAAAGTTAGGGGGTCATTCTCTAACTTAAAATGCTGTCTGCTGCTTCTATGTACTAGTAGTTTAGCAATTACAGTACGATATCTCGATATAACTGTAACGAATTTACACCCAAACGTCTAGTACAGTAATGTCGATAACGGCGATGATTTCTTGATATAATCATCTGGTACAGACAGTAGTTTAAATTCAAACAAATATTAATCTGTAGCATTTTAGCTCTCGTTTGCGCAATCATGCTATTTATCTAAACTTTTTATATTTATATTTGATTAAAGTATTTTCTGGCAGGAATCTTTGCGCTTGTTGCACATTGTAATAGGTTAAACAAAAAATTGGTAAGTTTAAAGCAGACATGTAAGAGTAAATTATAATATGAGAAATAGCCCACTTAGAAAGAGATAAATAATGTTTTACTCCTTGTTGCCCTTTTCCTGCTATCAGAAGCTAACTTAAATTCAATTTTTAAATTTTTGAACACCTAGTTACATGCAAATTATGCTTTTGCTATTCTTGGTTGCGTCTTTTCCATTAGCCAGTTTTGCGTAGGATTAATTAGTATCCTTGGCTATACACCAACATCTCGCTGGCACAACATTGTAACTATCGTTATATCCTTCGCTGGCTTCACATTGACTTTATCGAGTGTCATCATGCTCTCTGAATATGTATATTGCACATCCTATTCTACAGTAAGTAGTAGTATTAAGAAATTGATTGTAAAATGTTATTCACTATCATTTCGATGGGAATAATGCATAATATTTGGCTATTTATATGGACAAAGACTTACCTTTCAAACCGTTCTTATATAATTTGTAGAATCTTTATCTAGGAATAGTTTCTAAAAAAATTATTATAAAGCCAACTAGAGTGATAATAGTGTCTGCTTGTTATTTAATGTAGGACGATACTGCCGTTGAACCACTCGTTGAGTCAAGAAACATAGGTAAATTGCACTTCAAATTAAATTACGCTTACATCAGAGCAGCGCCCTATATAATTCATTGTCTTATATTAGATACGATAAGATATCGTATTGATCGCTAACCATGCGGATAAGTATTTGTAGAGATTAATAGAATGAAATTGAAAGAGTAAAAAGAAAAAAAAGTAATTTCTTTAGCATTTACATGCTAATGCCAGTTATGAGCAAGATTTAGACGTACTGTATTAGCTGGATAACAGAATATCTGAGTACCATTTATTTGTGTTGCCGTAGTTAATTACAACAATGTGAATTTTTATTCAGAGTTAGATACTGTAGCGAGTCCATCACCAGCTAATATCCAACAAGGATTAAACAAACAGGACCCGAAAATATTTTCACCTCATAATATGGCCATGACCACCAATGCAGTTCAAGTAGCTACTACACAACAGGTAGCTCATCCACAGATTGTATATGCACCTCATGCCATGAATACGATGGCAGCAGCATCGCCAACTGCAGTGCATCAGATTGTAAATTTACCGCAACGTGGAAATCTAATGGTACAGCCTGGATTTCAACAGTTTATACCTAATACTGAAGTAGTTGGCGTACCTACGATGGCAACGGTACAACAGGTTATTGCTTCACAAACGCCAAGTGGTCAACTTGTAATTACTCCTAGAGATGCAAATACAATGATGCCAAAACCCATCGATAATCGATCACCTTCCCATGGCATAGAAGCAGTGGTGAGCAATCCATCTATTGATATTCAACACAATTCGCATGAAATGAGTACAGTGGAACCTAAAATTGATATCACTTCCGAATCAAAAGGAAGCTTTTAAGAGACTCTTACAGAGCATTCCAATAAATAGAACGCCAATCCAATCACTTAATTATGTTATCCGAGGAAGATTCTGTGTATTATTTCCGACATATTAGTTACCGTTTAAATAAAATGACGTCTTAGAAATTTTGGATGTTATTGTAAAAAAGTAGCTAAGATATTGAATGATCAAATTTTATTTCGATTTCTCTTTTCATAAATAAATTAATAATATAGACTGTTTGTATGCAATATTATACAAAATACTTGTGCAAAAAAGCTAGACGATTTTATCGAACGTAGACTCATAAGTGCTGCGCCGCGCTGCAGTGCATGAGTTTTTAACCCTATTATGTTCAGACATACAGTTCTACGCTGCATAATATCACTGTATTCCCTAACTCATAACTCCTGTGATTAGATGAAATCATTGCTTACCTCTATTAGAACCTGAATAGAAAATGAATTTGTATTTTTCTTACAGTTAGAAATAACTGATTTATGCCAACCTCAGGCAATTAAAACTATACGATGATCCATGTAATCATGAAGCATTGAACTGTAAGCAAGTCTAAGATAAGCTTTCCTTAAATCAAAGTCATAAGCAGTTACTTCGGGGTGTATGCTTGCACTTGAATCTCTATTTACAGGTCTTTGCACTTCTAGCCACAGCTTAATCTAGTTTAAACTGACCGTCATACAAATACAGATGATTAATTATCGCTCACAATAGCGTGTACTGCATGATCCAACGATATCATCACTTATTTCAGATAATATTGATTAATAAACTATAATAGATTAGAGCTCGATAGCAGGAAATGCAATGTAGAATGATTTCAGTTGCAACATATCGTATTCCATCGTTGTCGTAGAAGTTAGTACCGTTTAATTTAGAATCATCGTTATCATCCTTATTTATATATCGTTACTATGATAAGATTTTACTTTTAGGCTTAATTTTGATTTAATTGTGGAAGATTTTGAGCTCAAAGACAGAATAATTTACTGTATTATCAATAGGGCATATCCTTAAAAATACTAATACTAAATTAAGCATATTATCCTCAAACACATTGTAGAATGATAATAGTTCTAAGAAATAGAAAGGTAAGTGTACGAAAGGTAATAGCAAGCTAAGATCAATTCATTTGGAAATTTAAGTTTTAATTCAATAGAAAATTAATTAAAGGATTTACTACCTCCCACGTACCGTTGTGTTGTGAATCGCAGTAATGTAGAATCCAAAAGAATTAGTGGCAGATTTCCAGCTCGATTGAGCTATAAGAAAGCATCTCAAAGATAATTTGATTAGAACTACAGCTGCATGCTAACTGGACTGTATTGCATAAATTAGTTCTCTATCAGCAACTTACAATCTAATCTCTAAATACGATTGTAATAAATGCATCTTACAATAAATATCTTAGTCAAATGATATTTTCTTAGAGGCTTTTATTACAAGGTTTTAGGAATAGTAGAGCAATAATTAATTACTGCAAGAATCTACTCTAACATCTAAGGTATTCCGGGCTAAAAGCGAAGTAAAGTCTCTTCTCCTCCTGAGGTCATGTCTGTACTTCTTATATACATTTAGTTAAATCCGTTTATGACAACTTGATTAATCTACATTCAGACATGAGTCATCAAACAAAATATTTTTTCAAATAGTACATATTATTTTCTACAATCTAAATCATTCTACTTAAGATGTCACTACTCTTCTATTAACGTCTAGCCCTTTTCTTCGGAGGACATCTTAGCTACGACAGTGTTTCTAACCACGTAAATCTTATACCATAATTAGTCAACTGGCTACTATTAGTCATTAATAATTTTTAATATAGCAGTTAGCAATCATCTAATATTAGCTTCACGATAATAGCTATTCGAAGAAACCGAACTATATCAAATATAGCTATCCGTATAATCAAATATGGGTGCATCACTACAATGATCAGATTTCTTAACTCGATTGAACGGTGAGAGAATGCCTGATAGATAATTTGACGAGAACCATAGCTTCGTATTAAATTTCACGATATTATATGAGTTAGCTATTTGCTAGCTGTTATATTCATGGTAATCGGTAGTAGGTTTAATTGAGAATCGTTTATTGATCAATCGGAATCGTGTATTTATACATTTGTGAAATTATTTTACATATAGTACAATTAATGTGTGCTTTAATACCTTATACTTGATAGCGGCGACTAACTGATAGTTACCAGACAATGATTTCAAATTATCGTTTGCAAAGACGCTAAGAAAATATGTCACTTGTATTAACGTTAATGTTTCCAGTTATTAAACAACAAATTTTAATAATGGTGATGTTATTGTGTCACTCATGGCTCTTCATAAACAGATCCTGCACTTTGATAGTGTATTCTCGCTAATAATTTAAATAAGTCTGACTGACGATAATACTTTAAGCTATACTTA
This sequence comes from Trichoplax adhaerens, assembly GCF_000150275.1. Classification (NCBI taxonomy): domain Eukaryota; kingdom Metazoa; phylum Placozoa; class Uniplacotomia; order Trichoplacea; family Trichoplacidae; genus Trichoplax; species Trichoplax adhaerens. The sequence continues at coordinate 902,624 of NW_002060962.1, forward strand.
ATAATTAATATATGAATTTACGTTTGTTTAACGTATCTTGACTATTAAGCCGTCCTTAAAAGAATAACTCAAGTTGAACGATCAATATTTAAGGATAACAGCAAGCATGTTCTAGCTAACACGAATTTTATTTATGCGAAACATTATACGATTATATCTAACTTGGATTCAAAAATAGTGTATTACTTATAAGAATATCGGTAGAAAACGAGTTTATATTTTATTTACGGTTAACAAATTAATAAGTATCAATTTCGCTTTATTTCATTGATCCGTTCAGAGTACATTGAACTCCATAGATAGTCTATGGTGGAGTTGCTTAAATCAGAGTCATAATCAGTTATTCCAAGGTGTATGCTAAACTATAAATATCGTCAGATTTCTTAGCTCGATTCAACTGCGGGAAATACACGGTAAAAAGTTACTGAACCTCTGGCAGGTCTATCAAATGGTAATACTATCTGTTAAATGAGCACATTATCGTAAACCGTCAGCAAAGCGACGGGAGTTTGCACTAGTATTTCATAAATTATACCTAGACATTCACATTCATACAAAGTAAGTCACGCAATAAAATCTACCAATTTTACTAATACAATTGGTAACTACTCAATAAATAGAGTCTTGACCTTATACAGGTGGCAATTACTAGCATTTTACATTCCAGCAAACAAATATGATCTAGTATATGACTATACAGTACTACACGAAGCCATTTCTGACAAGTATATTAGGCGTCTACGCAGTAAAAATGCAAAGCTTTTTGTCGCGAAGCGAGTTTTCATGATGATTGTTGATTTGGTTAAGTTAAATTTTCACCGTAGTTCTTTCTGCTTCATTTTGCTTTCGAATTGATTTCTCTATATATCTGTTGAAGTAACTATTATTTTTTTACTGTTGTCTTGAGAATGAAGTTTGTAGTGTGTGTTTCTCGTATTTGATTGCTTTATGAATTTGCTACCATAAAATTCTAGTGTTATTAAAGATCTGTTTTGTGAATGTTTTCTGAGCGATTTGTACCATATTATATACCGTTATTTCCCCCCAGTGTCACAAATCACGATTTGTGACAGCTTTGTAAGCAAACTCAATATATTCGCTTTCATTATATCTACGGCAAATGTTCACTACTGGTAATAACCATAATGTTAGTTTAATTGACTGTATAATATATACTGTATATTGTCGCTCACTCGCCTTCAATTACTATCGATATTCTTTATGTACGTATAAAACTTTACCGGCACTTGGTTGAATTTTAGCAAGCAGTGAGAATAATTATAAGGTCACTGTGATAAGCCAGTACGAAATTTCCAAATTTGTTGAAATTTAGGACCTAATTAGATCTTATACAAAGATAATCTGCACTTCGCTCTACAGCACTCTGGCCAAATACAACTGCCAGAAAGACTTGTAGAAAGAACTACTGAATAACCTAAAGTTGCTTGCTGGAACAGTTTTTCTAGTGTTTGCTGCTACGATTAGCGCTATTACTAGCCTATACTTTATCGTAGTGATCTCAAGAGTAGTTAGGCTTATGCTATTACAACTCAATTGCGTTTATAGCCCAATAATTATTATAGAATAGGCGCCATCCCGGAATACAATTGCTAATTGCTCTACCTGAAATTCAGCTGGACTGTCGAAATGGGAAACTACAGCTTGCCTTTCGTTCATAAATTCAATCGTGAATAAAAAAAATCCTTGTCGATCAATCAACTAAAGGCTAGCTGATTATGTAAGTAGGCGTCTTATGTTTTAAATACTCTCTCCTGGAAATCTGTTGTAATTATGGATTCAATTTTATTTTTGCTATCTTTTATATTATTATACGGTACAGTCAGAGTCTGTCTGTAGATCTACGGCACGGCACGTTCAGCTTTAATAGACTTAAATAGACTCTCCTTATGACGCAATCTCTGGTAGTCAGGAAGTGACTAGAACCATACCGTACAGTATGATTAATTCCCCCTTAGGCCTTGACTAATCAATCGCAGTTATAGCTTGGCACACCCAGGATAAATGAATTGTATAGTTTTCAGGGGCGACGTGTCTTTTCTCTCTCATTAGACGATCTTTACAATAAAAAAATTATTCCAGCAATCGCCATTATCCGTCATCTTTTAGCCTAAAAGAAACAACATGTCTGCACCAGTTAATATGGCTCAACAGCCAAGGCAGTATCCTCAGTCTTATATATTAAATCCCTATGTCTTGCCTGTGCAGTATAGAAAAGCGTCTTTCGGAATTAGTATTACCATGATTGTCCTTGGAGTTGTAACCATGATCATAGGTGGTATCAGCTTTGGCTTTTATGGATATTGGCGATACCTTAGTATCATCACTGGTCTTGATTTATGGGTTGGATTAGGTGTAAGTAATTATGATATTTTTACTATATATAAGCATATACCAATATGTAGTGTATTTAGAATATACTGTAACTATATTCTACTCTTAAATATAGACATGTTGTATTGATCTTATATTTAGACATATCTACAGTCTGTTCGCTCTACATTCAAATATGGCTTACTACATTTAGTTATTACCGTCCTCGCTATTTTCTACAATCATCTGCTATTCTATAACCTGTTATGGTATATGTTGTATCTAATCCTACAATCATGTTCTCTTCATGTGTTCTAATGCCATAGCTATAAATACTACCGTTTTCTACCTTAGATTTCTAAAGTTGCATTATTAGTCATAGTTAGTATTCACACTTTACTCACGGCAGCTACCACGCTGACCTACCGTAATTATCACATTGTACCTAACTACTATCTACAAGAAAGTATCCTCTTTTCTTAAGCTCATTGTGCAATTCTCTGCTCGGCGACTAAAACCACATTATCTGACTCTTCGAACCCTCCATCACACAACATATTAATTAATCGATCTTACTATACTGTACTTAGCCGTTTGATTACAATATTTAATTTTATTAATCTAGTTTTTTAACTTGTATACTGTATCTGATTCAGACTTAGTTTTCAACCATCAGGACCTTATTTTATTTAATTCAACATAAATATACTCTATTATGATAAAATTGGTCTACTCAAAATATTAAACCGGAAAGTTCCGCTACTGAGTCAACAGTTATACGAACTCGAATAAAATATACAGCGCGGTACTCGTAGTGTCTCTCTATGATATTGAGTTAAACCCTTCAGAATGATCAACTGAGGAATATTTTATAAATAAAATACATCGAAACCAGATTAACGGAGATAGAGAAGATCTCCCGTGTAGGTGGAATGACAGTTAATCCAATTGATGACATATCGATCGCTACGTAAGCAACGTAATCTCTTATATACCGTAAGAACGGTAGCAGTTTTGCTATTAAAAAATTAGTGTAACACAACCTCCGTAGAATTTATAAAAAGTGTGTATGAATGCTTTATAGGATATTTATATTGCTATGTAATGTTGCAATTAATACTATTCAATTCGAGGATATCAGCTTAGGCGTATGTATTGTTGAATTAAAATTACTGTACTTGAGTAATTATATACCTGTATAAGTTATTTATAAAATTTACTAAAAGTGATGTAATAGCCTTCATGATTAGAATTTTAGTAGTTGGAGGCGAATTTTCTATTATGATACCTCTAAAACTCCTTTCAAGTGACTTTAGCCCCTATTAATTGTTGGTATTTTTAATTTGTTGCGATACAGTAATACGCATAGATCAATAGCTCAATTCTCTCCTATGTAATACGGGCATAACGGCTGGTTTATTTTAGAATAGATACGACCTGTATATTTAATTTAGAGAATACAATTCGTTATACTTTAGTATAGTATCTACTCTGACTGTAAGGAAATTCTAGCGCGCTATACTTATTGACTTTACAGCACGAAATTGGAGTTCCATCCAAAGTATAAATCTATGCATGCCCGATAGTATTGCTAATAATTCTTGATTGCAATGTCTAGCTATAATTTACCAAGGTAGTGTTAAGTAGATAATATACAAATAAAATAAAACGGTAAGAATTTAATGACGAATATTTCAGTATTATGAGTAGCTTCAGTGTTATGTAGGTGACACAATAAATATCAATAGAGCTAACTGTGATAATTTTACGATATTAATGTATTATAATCAGTGAATTACCCTTTCTAATGTATGGAGTAAACATCTTATAAGTCATATACTGTATGTTGTGCTAATTTCAGCCATCATCGTAGCTAATACACAACTTAGCCCTCTACTCTAAGTAAACTTGTGCAATACATTCGATATCACTATCTTTACGCAATGTATATCTAACAGTGCGAAATTATTCAGACATTCTTTGCGAAATAATTGAAGATAATCTCTATCTTAGAGCAGTAATTGAATTCATAATCTTAGCTAAATGAGTAACAGATAAATAGATGATTTACCAATGTAAATCAAGACTTTATAGCATTTTTGATATATCGATACACTCGTATTTTATCTTTAACACAATATGGTACCGGTACTTAGTGTCACCAAGACATGTATATTAAATATAATGATTGTTAATAGCATTTTCTTGCATTCACTTCAACATATAGTACCTCTTGGCTGGAATTTTCGGAGTTGTTGTCCATACTAATCAAAGCAATCCTCACTTGGTAGGTTGATGTTTATATTGTATGTCAACAAAAAAATTTAAGATTATGCAACCTTACTTTGAATACGAATGTTAATAATGAATAATGGAGTTGAATTAAATATTATAGAGATATCCAGCTCATCAGCTATATTTCTTAATTCTTGTATACTTGCTCACTTTGTGATATTTTTAATTACTTTTGTAATATTGCGATAGTATTGTGATTTCAGCCGTTTAGTCATTTAAAATATCACAATTTTACGATTGAATAATCAAATTGTGAATGCTTTCTGTTCTCAGATGCACTGCTATTATGCCTTTTCCATCATAAGCCTCATCTTTTCGATTATTCAATTCGGCCTCAGCATTCCGTCTCTCTTTCAATATTATTCGTATTATAATGCTTTATGGAACCCTATTGCCTCTTTGACGATGTCTGTTGTTTGCTTCGCTCTAATAACGACAATTGTAGTTATTTTATCACGATCCATCTACTGCAAGCCAGAGACAATGGTATGTACTACTATATCGCAATTATTTAAACGTATGCAATCCATGCAAATTACTTGTATTTTCGACCGTAATTGAAATTGATAGGAATATATTAGCGAAAGTTATTTTAAGCTGGGTGCACCTTCAATAAGAATCTAGATTTTAATTCTATAATATTGATACATAATAGACTTTACTGTACAGACTATCTTTCATTAGTGACGTAGGTATATGCGTTACGTATATTATTTCATGATTACTAACTATTACTGAAGAATGGTAGAAGCAACCACAATCATATATTCAAACTATTAATTAATCTTACATAATTCAGACTTTTAACAACTGGCAATACAAGATAGATTTTCTATTTTTACTGCTTAGTTGATTTAATAATTAAAAAGTGCATTTGTAAAAGTAACTTTTAACGCTGTTGACTTAACAACACTATGTTTAGAATTCTGCAACTATCCAATATCGTGGTGGTCAGCAGCAAATGATAGCAATTCAACCTAATCAACCAGGTATTCTATAAATATTTTAAGAATGTTATTACGATTTAAAAAAAAGTACTTTATAAGATTCACTAATTTTACAACTATAAATATATCTTCTTTGATCAAGATTTGTAATTTATTATTGTTGTACGGTATTTTGGAGATATCTTACTAGTATATACCTTAAGTTTTTAGAAAGTATTTCTACCTTTATTATTAAAGACTAATCTAGTTTTAACTTGAGCTATTCTTATGTATATACAATAAAGTTATGGTTATGCAACCTACCCAACCGATGTACGTACCACAAAATCCTGTGGGTCAGTATTCTGTTATGCCACCGCAAACAGTAATCAATTCGCCTCAAACGGTGCAAGTTGCGCAACCAGCTCAACCAATACGGTATCAGCAAGTTCAACAATATCCTAACCTACAACCATACCAGCCTCCACAGGTTTTACAACAATCGCAGCCACCGTCACAACCACATATACAGCAAGTTCAGCAAGCAAGCCAACCAAATCCACAATCTACTCAACAGCAAGTACAGTCAAGCTTGCAGAATGCTCCTGGTCAAACACAGCCAAGTATGCCACAATCTGAAACATCATCGACTAGGCAACAACAACAACATACTAATGTGGAAGAGGATAAAGAGGCTTTGATTAAAATATCTTAAGTTAGTATATATATATATATATACTTATAGCATGTACAAGATAGACGATATTGTAATTTTAGTTCTGACTACGGTAAAACACAATCGGTATCTTTACAGTAATCCTCTTAATTAAACTTGTTAATTTGTCTATCTGTTCTTTAGCTAGTCTTAAGTTCTACGGTTTAAATTTACATAGTTTTATTGTATAATTTTATTCGGTGTCTTTAGATTATCCAGAAATTTAGAATTACTTAAATTTACATTTACACTAAATTACTTAAAAGCTGTGATCATAAAAGCGATCACTACATTAGATTCATAATCATATTGTTACTTTAATGACTTTGGTGTACTTATAATGTGGTCGATTAGAATTTATCTCTCTTACTTGATAGCGGCTACTAGCTGATAGTTACAAGACTAATAATTTTAAATTATCATTCTCAAAGACGTTAAGAAAATGTGGTGCTTGTATTAAGGTCAATTTTTGTAGTTTTAAATAATAAAATTCAGTAGATAGTAATATTGTCGTATTAAGAATGGCTATTTATAAACAGATCCTGAAACTGGATAATTCATACTAGCTAGCAACTCAAATAAGTCTGACTAACGATAATACCTTAAGCTGTAATTAATAATTATATGAATTAAGGTTTGTTAACATATCTTGGCTATTCCTTAAGTCGTTATTAAAGAATAGCGCAAATCGAATGATTAAGATAATAGCAAACATATTTTAGTTACCATGAATTTTATCTATACATCGTTCGTTCGAATAATACGTGTCGTATATACGTATTTAAGCAAAACATTATGCGGCTACATCTACCTTGGAATCATACGTACTGCATCACATATAAGAGTATCGGTATATCACAACCACACTTAGGACATAGAGACCAAACTAAAGTACTATCTCTTAGCTATCTTACTTCTAAAGTGACCCCATGTAGTTCTAAGTCTGTAAATGAGCTAAATTCAGAACGAGTACGATATGGTTGGGGAACTTATTATTTAATAGCTTGCCTTATTGATAGATCAAATACAGTAACTACAGCAACAACCTTTAACAAAGAATGGACTTATCTAATTTCTTAAGCCAATAGGTGCAATCTTCAAATTAACCAGCTAACAAAATTAATTACCTACCATACGCCGATTTGTACATGGTTATTATAATACATTAATTGTTAAATTAAGTGCCTATAAATTAACTATTACATGCGAGATTACACTATTCGTGCAACATTCGCCATGTTAATTACAACACTGTAATTCATGCATTGAAATAACTTAAACCCACACAGTCGTTAATGGAAATCCATCAGTGATCCAAATTATCACAGGTGTAATATTCGATTAACAACGAATATTCTTAAGTATCGTCAGTAATTATTGACGACAACACTAGGTCGTAAAATGGCAGAAAACTAGTTTATATTCAATTTTACGGTTAGCAAAATTGATCAAGGCGAATTTTATGTAATTCTATTGATTTTCTCATAGTGCATCGAACTGCATATATAGTCTGTTGCAAAATTGCTTAAGTCAGAGTCATAATTAGTTATTTCGAGGTATATACTTGTAATAGAATTCGTGTTTAAGAGAATTTTTGTCGTTGCTTCTTTTCGCAACTTTAACCCAGTTTAATGTAACTGTTTGTTACGGCACTAGGTCGCCTAAATTTTAGAATTTAAGAAAGTGCTGTTGCTGGCAGTTTCTCAGTGTTATAGCATAGGAAATGCTAGGATTTATTGTGCTTACAACTGTAGGAATTAATATCCGATAGTAGATCAATATTACTCTTGCTTTATTCGAAAAATGAAATCTCTGAACGTTATTTGTAATGTGATACATTTATTAGTCAATAAGGCTTGATGATTACGTACGTAATTTAGACAAGATTGTTCTTTATAAATATGTTTATCTTTTTATCTAGTTACATCATCAGGGTGTGTCTGGTATTTCTTTGTTAAGATAAACGATTATTCATGAGTCTAGTTATTGGTTTGAATCAGTTGAATTTGAGAGAGAACAGTGAGTAGTGAGTTATTGAATGAAGCTGCTTTGTAGATTATGGTACAGCGTGTCTACTGGCTGTAAGCCTTTTAGAAGGGCAGTTCTTAGGCGTTATAGTAGCAGCGCTATATTCTTACTAGATCTTTCGGAAGATTAGGGTAGTAATCTGCAGAATCAACTCAAAGTAAGTGCTTTAAGTTAGACTAGTAAACTTGTCAGGAAGTAGTTCGTGACACTGTTCTACAAAAATAGATGATTAGTTATGCTTACAATAGCTTATGCTGTATGATCAAACGATATCAACACATGTGTGCACAATATTAGTACGCTATAACAGAATATAGCTTGTAAGCAGAGAATAGAATAAATTCTATCGGTAAATTCGCAAGTAGAATGATTTTAACAAAATTGTAGAGTATGCGCTTTTACCATTAAAAGCTTCTAGAATTATAATTTATATCGAAATCAAATCGAAAAGCAAAAGTTTACTTTAATGGCATGTGAATAAATATTATGGCAATGATTCTAAAATTTAATGATGCTTAACTTTTATTGAATCTCAATTAAGAGATACATACTCAAAAAGTGATACTTAGAATAGATGTTATACTAAACCAAGTATATTATGTTGAAGTAGATTATAGAGTGATAGTCGTTTTAAGAAAGTAGAAATGTAAATGTACGAAAAATAATTACAATTTTGGGCTGATTACCATAAAAATTTGATTTTTGGCTGAGTATAAATTAATTGTAGGAGGATTTATGGCCTGCAGCTCGTTATTGTGCTTTAAGTCGTAACATTGAGGCAGAAAAAAAATTCATTAGAACCATACTACATCTATCCTTTCGTTCATAAAGTCAACCGCAGAGAAAAATGTTCCTTAGATAATGTTTTAAATAATTTCTCCTAGAAACTTATCGTAATTATTGATTGGATTTTGTTTTGTTGAGGCTTATACTATTATATAGTTGGAGTTTATCTGAAGGTCTGTAACGCGTCCAGCATTAATTAGAGCATCGCAAACAGTAATACTTATACGTAATTCTTTTCGTTTCGAGGTTAATACACGAAATTTAATACAGCTATGTATTCTACTCATTATGTAATTTATGACTACCAGGTAGTGACTAGTACCATAGGCTACTAGGTGTATCTGTAATTTACATAGTTGTCCTTGCTAGTACAATACCGTACCGTATAATATCTAATTAATTCGCATAAGGTCATAGCTAATTCATAATTAATAGTTATAGGCTGGCACACCCAAAATTGAGCGAGTGGTATAGTTTTCAGGCGCGAGTTGTCGTCTCTCGTTAATTAAGCTTCAGAATAAAAAGTATTCCAACGATCGCCATCATTGTTATCAGTCATCTTTTAGCCTGAAAGAATCAACATGTCTGCACCAGTTACAATAGCTCAACAGCCAGGGCAGTATCTTCAGACTTCTGTAATGCATCCTTATGTCTTGCCTATACAGCATAAGCAAACGTCCTTTGGAATAAGTGTTACCATGATTGTCCTTGGATTTGCATCTATAGTTACGGGCGGTATAGGTTTTGGCTTTTATGGATATTGGAGAAGTCTTAGTGTCATCACTGGTCTTGATATATGGGTTGGATTAGGGGTAAGTAATTATGGTGTTGTTACTGCATGTAAGCGTATATTAGTATGCTAATCGATCTTACATATCATACCAGGTTTTTAGACAAAAGCGTAAATTGTGTTAATCTTGCTTCTTGCTTTATCTCACCTTTGTACACCTTAAACTCTCTAATTTTCTATTGTCAGTACTTTTTATTAAATTTAACATCCACACACCCTTACCTCTTTATGATTAGAGAACGAATTACCCTGTATTACTATAAACTACACAATTCAATCCTTTGGTTAACTATACGATCGTGATAAAATTAATCTATCCAATACTAAGATAGTCAAATTTCGTCATAGAGTAGAAAGTTGTACTGGTGTAAGTAAAATAGACGCTACGCTACTTGTGGCAAGTGTTTATCTAAGATATTAGGTTAGATCTTTAGTACGATGAAACAAAGAATAAATTATGAAATAAAAATTCGCCCAAGCCATATTAAGTAGTTGTATAATTGGCAGTCTGAGAATATAGCTTCTGCGTAGACGGAATGACAGTTAATCCAACTGACGACATAGGTTAGAGATGATAAAGCATGGATAAAAACTATTTGTATAGCTTTCTTGCGATTAAAAAACTTAAAAGTCGATATAGGTCGCTAGGAATGCAATATAATGTAAACCAGCGGGGAATGTTATTCATTGTAGACCTCTACAGGATACTGGTATTGTGATATAATGTTGTGAATTATCACTCTTTAATTCGAAAATTTTAACATATGTATTGCTAAATTGCAATTACGCACTTGATCAATGATACACGTGTATGTATACAGGTAGATTATAAAAGTTACTAATAATGATGTAACAACCCACATCATTAGAATTTCAGTAGATGGGGGCGAATCCTCTACTGCGATCCCTCTAAAACCCCTTTCAAGTGACATTAGCAGCTCCCAATACATTATTGGTATCTTTAATTTGTGATAATGCAGTAACAGAATAATAATTTAAATTTTTCCTATGCAATGCGAGCAAAATGACTAGTTTGATTTCAAAATAACTCTGTAATATACAGTATACTTGCATACTGATATCTGAGTAATGTGGATACATTCTAACAGGAATGTAAAATGAAACTTTATAAAATCAATAGATAATCGATTAGTTATAGAATATAATGAGTAAGACGTGATTTTGACTTCATTTTTGGTAATTATGCAGTTTAATTTTAATTTCTACATACTCATATAATCCTGACTGTGAAGAAAATTCTAGCATACCGTGCTCGAGAGGTTACATATTTATTGATTTCACAATACTAAGGTAGAGTTTCACGCAAATTATTTTATCTATAGATACCTAATAATGGCGCTAGTAATTATAATTTTTGATTGCAAGGATCAGTAAAATTTACTAATATAGTATTAAGCAAATATCCAAATAAAATAAATAGTAAGAATTCGATTATAAATATTTGAGTATTACTAGTAGCTTCCGTTCTCTGTAGGCGATACATCAAAAACTGATAGAACCAATTATGATCATGATATAATAATAATCTGTGATTTACTCGTTCTAATTTAAGGAATAAATATCTAATCAGCAACATAAGTTGTACTAACTTTCGGTCATCACCTTGGCTAATACATGACTATTTTAAAACAGCTTTCGTGATTAGATCTAAACTAGCCTATCTACTCTACTTAGCCTCTGACTACCTTAGGAACTTCCTCTGTAAGGAAACTAACCTTTTCCAATAATAGAGAATTGAGTTAAATGATAGGGATTTAGGTTCGTTGAATTTTATTTACTGCTGACTATTGTACATCAGTACGAGTGTGCTCTACACTCGCCTCAGTGTAACTGAGATTAAAACTAATAATCAAGCATACACATATTCTCGCGATGTAAATCTAATATTACGAAATTGTTCAATTACTTTTTATGAAATATAAAATAATTCTTTCTATTTTGCAGTACTAGCAGTATTTGCAATTATAATTGCTTTCAAATTAGTAACGGATAAATATTTAGCTTACCAACATAAATCAAGGCTTTGTAACATTTTCGATTTATCACTACTCTCCTTCTTTTTCTTTAGTACGCTATGGTTATTGTTATCACCAAGACATACATATATTACATAAAATGATTATTAACAATGTTTTCTTGTATATACTTTAATGTACAGTACCTCTTAGCTGGAATATTTGGAACTGTTGTCCATACTAATCAAAGAAATCCTCATTTGGTAGGTTATTGTTTTGTATAGTAAATCAACAGAGATCAATTTTAAATTACATAACGGTACTTTTAATACGAATGTTCTTAATGGATGCTGGAGTTCAAGATCAGGTATTGTAGAGATATCTAGCTCATCAGCTACGTTCAAAAATTTCTAAGTATTAGCTTATTTTTGATATTTTAAGTATTTTTTATGTTATCATGGTAATATAGTTACCGTAGCTATTTAAATATTCAAAGGGTTTTCCTCCAGGTTTTCTAGGAAAAATAAGATGTTGAAAATCTATTTTCACGATTGAATAATCAAATAATCATGTTTTTTAATTTTCAGATGCACTGCTATTATGCGTTTTCTATCATCAGCCTCATCTTTTCGATTCTTCAATTTGGTATCAGCATTCCAGCTATCATCTATTCGTATTACGGTATTATTTGGCACGCTATTCTTTCATTGGTAATGTCTATCGTTGGCTTTGCTTTAATAGTGACGATTGTAATTATTTTATCGCGAAACATCTACTGCCAGCCGGGCTTAACGGTACGTACTAACATCTTAGTTGTTGAAGGTATTCATTTCATGTCAATTGCTTATATTTCTTGACTGTAGTGAAATTGATAAGACTATATTAGCGAAAATTATTTCAATTTGCATTATACATGCGATAAGGATTTAGATTTTAATTCTGTACCATTAGTATATAATAGATTTTACTGTACAGATTATCTTTCACTATCAATCAATTTTCCTTAATTTCAACTTATAACAACTGGCAATACAGGAATATATTTTATATATTTATTGCTTAGTTGATTTAACAATCAAAAATTATAATTTGTAAAGTATTTTTTTAACGCTATGTGCCCTACTTAAACAACATTTAGAATCCGGGAGTTGTGCAATATCATGGTCATCAGCAGGCAGCAACTATTGTGCAATATCAAGGTGGTCAGCAGCGAATGGTAGCAATGCAACCTAATCAACCAGGTATGCTATATATTTTTAGAAATAATAATGTAATTAAAACGAAATACTTTACAAGATACAATAATTCTATGATAATAAATATATCTACTTTGATCAAGACTTACAATTTATTGATGTTGTACAGCATTTTTTGGGAGTAGCTTACTAGCATGCTGCTAATATTTTTAGAAAGGTATTTTTAGCTTTAGTATCAAAAACTAATTGAGATTTTAACTTGCGCTATTCTTATACATATATAATAAAGTTATGGTTATGCAACCTACCCAACCGATATACGTATCACAAGCGCCTGGTGGTCAATACCCTGCTGTGCCACCGCAAACAGTAATCAATTCACCTCAAACAACGCAAGTTGTACAACCAGCCCAGCCGATACAGTACCAGCAAATTCAGGAACTTCCCAAGAAGCAGCCAGCACAACCTTCAGAGGTTTCAATGTAATTGTCGTAACCTTAAGTACAAAAAGTTCACAAATTATTCAATAGTATGAATAACCAAATGTGCCACAACCTGGAAAGTCACCGACTACGCAATTAATTAAACTTTTTAATTTATCTATCTGTTCTTTAGATAGTTTTAAGTTCTATGTTTTAAATTTACATAGTTTTATTGTGTAATTTTATTCGGTGTCTTTAGATTTATCCAGAAATTTAGGATTACTTAAATTTACATTTACACTAAATTACTTAA
>NW_002060962.1:916451-919098 GCF_000150275.1 Trichoplax adhaerens
ATTNTACGTTAAACACTAAGTTGGACAATTCTTCTTTATTTCACGATATACTGCATTTATATACTATTCCTCAATAGTTCATGAGTCATAGTTAATACAATTAACATTAGAATCATTTACTGAATTAGATATTAATTTTAGCTACTGCTCTCTTAATGCAGACAACAGTATTTACGAACATAGACATGTAATAACTAATACAGAATAGTCAGATTACGATATGTCCTATCACGGAACATTTCCATGATAATTTACAGTCTATCATAAGTAAATTACAATCACAATGATTCGAACTGTAAGCAGATGATTTGCATTCCCTATTATAACTATTATAATTTCAGTATGTGTATAAGTGTCACTGTCATAAAAAGTCAGTGCTATATTAAAATACAGTATATCCAAATTAGAAGTTAACTAAATAAGGATAGTCTAACAGAATTATCCTAACATAGTTATTTCTACTGTAATACAGTATTTAAGACTGTAACAGAAATATAAAACAATTCTTTCTATTTTGCAGTACTAGCAGTATTTGCAATTATAATTGCTTTCAAATTATTAACGGATAAATATTTAGCTTACCAACGTAAATCAAGGCTTTGTAACATTTTCGATTTATCACTATTCTCCTTCTTTTTCTTTAGTACGCTATTGTTTTTGTTGTCACCAAGACATACATATATTACATAAAATGATTATTAACAATGTTTTCTTGCATATACTTTAATGTACAGTACCTCTTAGCTGGAATATTTGGAACTATTGTCCATACTAATCAAAGAAATCCTCATTTGGTAGGTTAATGTTTTGTATAGTAAATCAACATAGATCAATTTTAAATTACATAACGGTACTTTTAATACGAATGTTCTTAATGGATGCTGGATTTCAAGATCAGGTATTGTAGAGATATCTAGCTCATCAGCTACGTTCAAAAATTTCTAAGTATTAGCTTATTTTTGATATTTTAAGTATTTTTTATGTTATCATGGTAATATAGTTACCGTAGCTATTTAAATATTCAAAGGGTTTTCCTCCAGGTTTTCTAGGAAAAATAAGATGTTGAAAATCTATTTTCACGATTGAATAATCAAATAATCATGTTTTTAATTTTCAGATGCACTGCTATTATGCGTTTTCTATCATCAGCCTCATCTTTTCGATTCTTCAATTTGGTATCAGCATTCCAGCTATCATCTATTCGTATTACGGTATTATTTGGCACGCTATTCTTTCATTGGTAATGTCTATCGTTGGCTTTGCTTTAATAGTGACGATTGTAATTATTTTATCGCGAAACATCTACTGCCAGCCGGGTTTAACGGTACGTACTAACATCTTAGTTGTTGAAGGTATTCATTTCATGTCAATTGCTTATATTTCTTGACTGTAGTGAAATTGATAAGACTATATTAGCGAAAATTATTTCAATTTGCATTATACATGCGATAAGGATTTAGATTTTAATTCTGTACCATTAATATATAATAGATTTTACTGTACATATTATCTTTCACTATCAATCAATTTTCCTTAATTTCAACTTATAACAACTGGCAATACAGGAATATATTTTATATATTTATTGCTTAGTTGATTTAACAATCAAAAATTATAATTTGTAAAGTATTTTTTTAACGCTATGTGCCCTACTTAAACAACATTTAGAATCCGGGAGTTGTGCAATATCATGGTCATCAGCAGGCAGCAACTATTGTGCAATATCAAGGTGGTCAGCAGCGAATGGTAGCAATGCAACCTAATCAACCAGGTACGCTATATATTTTTAGAAATAATATTGTAATTAAAACGAAATACTTTATAAGATACAATAATTCTATGATAATAAATATATCTACTTTGATCAAGACTTACAATTTATTGATGTTGTACAGCATTTTTTGGGAGTAGCTTACTAGCATGCTGCTAATATTTTTAGAAAGGTATTTTTAGCTTTAGTATCAAAAACTAATTGAGATTTTAACTTGCGCTATTCTTATACATATATAATAAAGTTATGGTTATGCAACCTACCCAACCGATATACGTATCACAAGCGCCTGGTGGTCAATACCCTGCTGTGCCACCGCAAACAGTAATCAATTCACCTCAAACAACGCAAGTTGTACAACCAGCCCAGCCGATACAGTACCAGCAAATTCAGGAACTTCCCAAGAAGCAGCCAGCACAACCTTCAGAGGTTTCAATGTAATTGTCGTAACCTTAAGTACAAAAAGTTCACAAATTATTCAATAGTATGAATAACCAAATGTGCCACAACCTGGAAAGTCACCGACTACGCAATTAATTAAACTTTTTAATTTATCTATCTGTTCTTTAGATAGTTTTAAGTTCTATGTTTTAAATTTACATAGTTTTATTGTGTAATTTTATTCGGTGTCTTTAGATTTATCCAGAAATTTAGGATTACTTAAATTTACATTTACACTAAATTACTTAAAAGCTGTGATCATAAAAGCGATCACTACATTAGATTCATAATCATATTGTTACTTTAATGACTTTGGTGTACTTATAATGTGGTCGATTAGAATTTGCCTCTCTTACTTGATAGCGGCTACTAGCTGATAGCTACAAGATAATAATTTTAAATTATCGTTCTCAAAGACGTTAAGAAAATGTGGTG
>NW_002060962.1:919587-936404 GCF_000150275.1 Trichoplax adhaerens
TCTCAGTAAAGGGATACATAGGGCTAAAAATTATTATAAGATAGACGAAATATAATTTCTTTCACCTCATCGGATAATCAAATTTTACTGAAAAGGTTCATTTATTATTTATAGAAGTTAATCATTTTAAGTTAAGTATTTTTAAGTACTAGTTTACAGACGATGTTAAGTTCTTATAACAATTCATAATTATGCAACTAGTTTCTTAGTTGCTAACTATATCTTTTTAGTATTTTAAGGTACATTGCTGATAAGACTCGTTAAAATAGGTATGTATAGGAATCAACCTTAATAGCGCTAACCTATTACGATATAGGCCCGAAATACTCTATATTTTATATGAATACGATTTCATGGAATCCCTAAATCCCTTGGCACTTTCACCATTTTAAACACTTAATTTTAAGCCGAGCAACATGCATATTGCTACATTTATCCTATAAAATAAAGTAAATAGAAAGAAAATTGACTCTGAACTTCAAAAATTCAATACCGTATTAAGGAATGTGAAAATGGAAGGATTAACTGTTGAATCTAGTTTTCCTAGTAACAACTCCATACCTTAGTGTAAGTTTTTTTAAACACTGATGTATCAAGAGTTATCAATACTATTAGAGATACGGCAAGAGAATATGGATAGCATAAGGATTAGCTTGTATTATTATTGTGATGGAGGGTTCGATATCTCGGAGGATTGAGATTTAGTTGCCATTTACAATTAGTACACCAATGGGGCAATACGTATATAGTTTTTCATTTTGAACATTCATCATCTTGATGTTGTTCTAATATCTAGTCAAAGTTTTCATAAAGCAGAGCATTATGCATGAAGAACATAATTTTTTAACTGTAAAGACTACCATATACTCGCAATTATAGATCAAGTTGGTAGGTAAGTCAATGTAACAGAGTTTTAGGAGAACCTATGTACTATATTTATACTAGGCTATTTTGATTTAAATGCCAATGCTTATATTGGTTGATTTTAGGAAATGCACTGTATTCTTTCACAGAGAGTTTCCTTCGAGCTGGATTACTAAAAAAGATGATAGGGTCTAGCATTGGTACAGTATAATGGAAGAAACTGAATATTGTACAGTATGGGTAAAATATTTAAATTTGATTACAAGGACATAATAAGATGTGTTTGGGTATGAGCTAAATGCCAGAGTTTCTACCGAATTCGCTATTTCGTTCGATTTAAAATTTAATTATGCTGGCTTATTGCAAAAATGGGGCATTAATTATAAAATACTGGTGTCCTCTTCTGTTTATAACATAATTTTGCGTTCTTTCGATCATACGTATTGCATAATTATGCTGAAAGTGAGTTTTTTATTTAAGAGATACAGTATGAAGGTGCAACATCTGAAAATTAAATCTTTTCAAACATCGACAATACGCCCCTTACTTGTGAAGTCAAGATTCATTCATTAAATATACCTATTGCTATCCTCTACTGCAAAGGAAACATTACTAGCTATAAGCGGTAGATACTAGCCTTTAATTTATTAAGTCACCGTAAACTATTCTTTCAAGTACGAAGAATTAAAAAATACTTCATTTACTAACATCGAGATGCTTTTCAGATCTCACAAGCCTAGGCAATTTTTGTAAACTTATCTAATAAATAAATCTTAAAGTTTGTTAATGGATTAGTTATTAAATTGAGGCCCCATTGCCATTAAAAATTCAGCATTTTAAATATTGTATCCATATACTTGCTTTTTAATTTTCTATTATCACTAACGTGTTTAATTAAAAGGGTTAAATATGGTATTACATAAAACTTGAATATCGAATCATTTCGCTACGGAGTAATAATGCTTAATGTCTTTGTTATTACGTAAATGCTGTTGTATTTACTGTCAGAACGCAGAGTGCACGTATATTACCAAGCTAAAATGAATCAAGATTGTAGCTAGAACTTGTGATAAATATTCAGTTTGCAACCAACTGCGAACTTACAATTGCAATCTTTAGCGCTGTTATCGGTAGTTTAATAAATGCTATTAATTTCGATACTTACTACGTAGAAGTGAAGTTTATACCGGTACATTGCGGGACGAAGGGTAAAGTATATTATGAAGCCCCGAAATAATAAGCTAATAGCAAGAATAGTGTTTTTATAGCTATGGCAATGTAGCAATAAGTTACAGATTGAACTATTTCGTATATTACTGGAATTCACGAGGGCTAACTCTTAGTCAAGAGTTCGCTAAATATCTCGAAGAAATTATTCCGAAAAGATGTTTTAATCGAGGATTTTTGGTATATTGTAATACTAAAGTAGATGAAGATGGGCTTTATGAAGTTGAGAAATACGCGTATGCTGCTATTATTATAATAGTTTGCTCGTTCTTCCCTTAAATTAACAATTTAGTAATTTCGTGCTATCATCAGCTATTTTAAGAATATTTCCCTGACACGATAATAGAGAGAAGCTAAAACTTCACCTAAATTGACCAGAAATAAAAAAAGAATTAATATATGCGGTAATTAGAACGTTTTTCCAGCTTTTATCTTCTTAATGGCAAAGTTAACGCAGAAATAATATGTCATTTACCAGCGTCAATAATATTTGCCTTGATAGTGTCCCCTTTGAGGTAACATAAATATGCAATAGGAATGATGGCGGCTTCTAGAAGTAACATCAAGACCTTTCTATTTTTATGCTCTACAGTTTGCTTGAGTTGGCGTGTACGTATAGCTGCAGTAAAATTTCTATCTGTATCTCTAATAGCTTCTTTTGCACCATCCCAAGGATGCGGTCCACATAATCTAAATTGTGACGGTGTACACGGACCAAATATGCATCTTAGCGCTAGCTTAGGATCGGTAAAGGCGATAGATAAAAAGTTTGGCTTGCAACCGATTAGGTCGGCGAGCTCATCCATGAACTCTAAATAATCCACCTAATTCAAATGATTTATATCGACTTCAGTTAAAAAAATATTTTTAGAATTACGATTTAAAATAACTGCGTTTTAAGCGAACCGTATCGCTGTGCAACTAGATCACAAATAAAAGAATTAAACTAATTCTTGCAAGCTGGATAGATTTTCTTACCGAATAATTTATAATAATGTTGAATTTATTGTTTTGTTATGATGACGACAATATGCTATTAGCTTTTTTTTTGTTATTAATCGAAAAGTAGCAGTAGTAATAATTCACTATTTATCATGCTAGCTCTACGCCCTGGCTAGAGTTGTAATTTACTTGTACGATAGTAGTCTAGAAATATATAGTGCATTACTCATTCCTGCTTAACTGCCTTTGGAGTAATTTGAAGTGATTTACGAGTATTTACTTTCTTGTGTTATCATGCAGTTTTGTACTATTTGATTTATAACTAGCGAATTTTGCTCATGTAGTGAAGTGGTAACATGTATATGATATAAATCAAAATTTATAAACTCTGAGTTACCTGCATTGTATGTCTAGGCGATTTAACATATATATCAGCTATTTCCCTACGCTTCTTTTCTATATCTGCTAGCATTTCTGCTTGAGAAGGTAGTTGGCATTTTTTAGTAAAGACTTGGGTAATCCATCGTGCTTGCATTTCTGCCATAGGCATAATTGCGCCTCCTGTTGGCTGAATGAAGCCAACCATAGCCAATGTTGCGTGCATATGATCGGGTGGAAATATATATTTGTAAAGATTACAAGTATTATCTTTGACTTCAATAATAGATGAATCCATAAATGGGAAGCCAAACTTATAACCAGTGCCATAGACAATTGTATCAATATTAGTCTCAGTGGAGCCATCAGCAAATTTGATATCATGTTCACCGATGCAAGTAATATCATCTTTAATTTTAATTGATCCGCAGACGATGCGAACTATAATATTAAATGAAAGTATTTTAAAATCATTGATAAATACCTAGAAAGTAGTATAAAATTTATTATAGCCGTACGCTACACATCTGCATTGCAGACAACTGTAGCTTGTAATCTATGATTTACTACGAAAAACATTGTCTACCATTTGCATTTAAACTATTGCTAGCACAGTTATATAGTCAAGTTATCGTTGAAATTAATTATTGTCATAATAAAATTTAGAGATTGAGTGTTTGGTTTGTTTTTATGTGATCAATATTTTGCAGATATGTATGTGTCAAGGTATTAATTTTTATAAAAGTATTTTTAAGATGATTTAAGTCAATCATGTAGTTATTTCTACGTGTTGAAATTAAGGATGCAATTAATCACAATATAATCTTCTAAAATCTTGTTAGTCTATATTATTTGGAAACCAGCACAAGCATTCTTATGATCATATTGGCTCAATTATAAAATGATTGTTAAAGTCTTCCGCTTCTGTTTGATATCGATACTTTTTGGGGGAATGCTATTACCTGGCAATTCGTCACTAATAGTTTGTTGTTGTGCTAAGGTATGATGTGTTGGCCGTAAGCCATATTTATCATGATCGAATCTGCTATTTAAATACTTTTCCAGTATGATTTTCATTATTGATATTGGAATCATGTTTACAAAGCGGTTGAATTGAAAATCGAAAGGTGTACCGCCGAAACCAATACGTGGAAATATCCATGCTCCACGTCGTGTACTGAGATAAACCTGTGAGCAGTGATGACTCAATTCGCAAGCAACGTCGACAGCTGAGTTGCCAATTCCAACAACCACAACTCTATCATTTTCGAAACCTATAAAAGATTAAAAATCAGTCTATAAATACGGAATATATGCTAAGGTATAGCAGATTATATGAATAGACAACGTTAAGATATTGCACTTTCGGCAATTAAATCATTTATGGACTTCACTTTTTTTTAATACGTTAAATTTATTTGCTCGAACGAAGGTAACCTTGGTGATCCTTATAGTCATGGCTGTGCAATTGCTTTCCTTTAAACACATCCATTCCTTTAAATGACGGCATTCTAGGATCCCAGTGATGTCCTGAGCAAATCATAACACTATCAAATGTTTGTGTGGTCCTTGTAGTTGTAGTGCCTTCAGTGTGGCTGATAGTTACATTCCATCTGCCAGATTTGATGTAATCCTCTGCGGGCCTTATATCATGGACGTACGTCTTGAATTGTATGTACTGATGCAATTTAAATTTTT
Source organism: Trichoplax adhaerens (assembly GCF_000150275.1). Classification (NCBI taxonomy): domain Eukaryota; kingdom Metazoa; phylum Placozoa; class Uniplacotomia; order Trichoplacea; family Trichoplacidae; genus Trichoplax; species Trichoplax adhaerens. Next base: position 924,697 of record NW_002060962.1, read on the forward strand.
TGGCATATCTTTGAAATATGTATAACAATTTTAAAGATTAGGAATCGATTGGTGAATTTTAATTGCGTTTACTTGGTATACTTAGAATGCTCACGCTGTGCATTAGTTAATGCTATGGGAAAATTAACACCTATACCATGATTAAAATTAATATGGCTTTCAGAGAAAATTAGCACAACTTCATCATCGAATTAAATAGCATAGTATAAGAAATATGTTAAACAAGAAAAAGTCTAAGTATGTTGAAATATGATCATTATTTAAATTAGTCTATAGATTGGCTGTGTTAATAATAGCATAGCACTAACTAATAGTACTACTAATAATAATTAATATGCAAGGCTTTGTAATTCTTTGATAAGAATATATATCACTCACAGTTCAAAATATTCAATAACACTCCTGTTATGCATAAATGGAGCGAAGTCTTTTGGAACTGGAAAGTCACTGAAACCCATAATTTCTTTACTAGTATTGATGATTGTGGAACGGTAGACAGTTCCACCTTTGCCAATTTTTTCTATATTTTAAAAGTGATGATAATTAAAGATGATTATTATGTTAATAAATGAGAAATTCAATAATTAATTAGCATCCAATTTAGTCGTTTATTATAAAGTACATGACGTTGAAACGTTAACTTGTTACATTAATAATATTGTAATCGATATTTGCGTATTGGTGAGCAACTAGTTAATTTACTCATCACTTATCATTACTCAAATTATAGATCGGTGCTTTTAACCGATAAAGATAGCTACTATAGTTCTTTCACAATTATCTGCGACAACATATGGAGTATTGAAGTACCATTGTACACGTATAATGTAGTACTATGTGATCAGGTTTAAAATTGTTAGGCCATCGTTACGTAGAAACTTTTGCATACATATCGTAGTATAGTTTTTATAAGACAACTTATCTAAGAATGCACTTAGATTAATTTATCTATGAGGTTATACATACTTTTAATAGATAACCGCATAGTACTATTATGTATAAACTGATTATTAATGTTTATTTCTATTTACTATAAACTGACTGGCTTTTTCAATAAAGTTTGGGTACATTTATGTCTCCGAGAGACTAATGCTGCGTTACTGTTCCTCCTAACGTAGGAGATCGCCAGAATCTAGAGTCGCAAAGTAGGTTAATGTCAGGGATGACAAACCTGACAGTAGACTCGTAGGATAATTTCTATAATAGTTTTAACTTTCCTCATTACAGATTTCGATATTGAATTATGTTATGTAAATGTTGGTTGAAATTTTAAAATAGATTAAATTCTCTTTAGTTTCGCTTTTCTACTCTTACTAGTGCTTTTAATGATTATTAAAATTAAATTTTATATTGAGTAACTATAATAAGAGAATTTTTAAATAAATGTTTTCGCACAACTTTATGAAAATAGAATGAACTTACAACGAGCTCTATTAATTTAATAATGATTCTTTAATGAACGTAGGGTAGGATACAAGTCTCTTAAGAGGCTCAAATATATTTTTAGAACTGTACATCTGCCGTCCTTTAGAAACCTGTTTTTTTTCTAAGAAACAGTCTATTTTCGGCTACGCTAAACTATTCATCCTAAGTTTATGGATCGTTATATAATTTAGATATTCCTATCTCTGTACTGTGATACTAATCAATTCTAAATAGTTATTTCTGATCAACCACGCTCTTCGATAATGTGCGTATATATGTTTTTGTTTAATAACAAATTACAAGTGTCGACTTGTTGACGGCCCTATCATAATCTATTAAATTAATTAAACCTGAATATTTCCATAATCCACCGATATATTCTTCCTTTTCAAATACGATTGGTTCAATTCCTTCATCGAGGCATTCTTTCAGACTAGCTAAGCCACTGGCACCAGCACCAATGATGGCTACTTTCATTACGTTATATTTAGGATGGAACGACTCTTAAAATTCAAAGATAAAATGGTTAAGAAATCAGGACCAGATTTCATCATGACAGTAATGCAAACGGCGAGTTATCAATTTATGAAATTATGGAGTATGTGTTAGCGAGGAAACAGTATAAATTTGGATGTAGCAGAATTTAAAAAGATGGTATATACGCTACTGCTTTGGAAAGCTAGTATTGTCTTGCAAGAACTGAGTAAATTATCAGCCTGGAAGTTATATCGCTGTGATTAATTTATCATTCACGAATAGAATTGAATGACTTTGGATCTGTACATGTTGTATCTTTAAAACTTACAGTAATTGATTTCGATCGGTTATCAACCAATTCCTCAAATTGGAGACTCACTGTGCTCTGGTAAGCGTACCGTCAGTTGCTATTAAAAAATTCGATTTCAGGATTTAAGTAAAAAAAATAGTTAAAAGTTATACAGGGACCAATAAATAAAATGAGAGACGTGACTGAAGGAATGTACGTTTCAATTAAATGCCAGTTTATTCATTCGTTTGCACTTTGCGTTATCACCTGTTGCTGGAGGGCGGTTAAAATGCTTGAGACTCCTTGCTGTAATAGCAAAATTAATCGTTACCATAGCGAATTATTTACTGTAGTTGTTAATCCAGGAAAAGCATGCAAAGTTTTGCATTCCCTGAGGTATACTGGAGAAATTTTTAATTGTAATCAATGACGGGCATTTGTACACCATAGCAAAAACATTGATTCTGTAATTTTACATTTTAAATGTTGCAGAAATGAGTATAAATTTAGTGTGAAGGATTAAAGAAAAATAATTTTTGGCTGTATTATTAAGGTTGTGTTGTTGACTAATTGTTACTAGCTTTGTTTTATTGTCAAGAGTGACAAAGCTACTAATCTCTTAGGACATTGTAGAATACCTTTGGGATTTAGTTATTTTTCAGAATACTTCACAGACACATGATTAGCTTATAAGTATGAATCAATTTCGGTGAGAATTTATATGGTCAGCCTTTCTCATGACTCACATCATAGTTGTCTGTTTCAAGATTGAATTATATTGATAAATTGACGTTAAACTTGAAAAGTATTCCTATTTGGAGACTATTATACTGGAAATATAAAATTCCGCGAATTTCATATCGGCCTGAGGTTGGGCCCGTGAATGAACGGTCAGGTTCTGGTGTTACTGGACTTAAAACTACGATGCTTGACTATGTCTTACACCGTACCATGGATAGAATTCACGTTGGCTAATGCCCGAATTATATGTGTAGTTAAAATCTTACAGTAGAAAATAAAGCTACGTGATCGTTGTTAAAATCGATGATTTTCATCATAAGAAAGGAATGGAATTCCTCTGTATTAGAAAACTGATACGACTCGAACAACGCCTTTTAAAAGAAAAGTTACATGATAATATCAAGTTAGGGTTTCTCTGGAGGTTATCGTAAATATCTTTCCTTATTATTTTGTAACATTTACTCGTCTACATTAATGTTAGAACACTCTGTATGCATTCTTTCACTGCATAAGATAGTTTCAATAAATTTTATTTGTAAAGGTAATCAATTCATAAGATTTAAGCATTTATTAGGACATACGAATACCGTAACGTATATAAATAATTACTAAATTGATGTGTAGACATTGAGAAACCTAGGTGGCTAGAAACGATCGGGCGTTTTAACGCTTAGCCTCCGTCCATATATAGTTCGATGAATTTAGAGCTTGGCACATCGTACGATCTTAGTGAATTAACTCGCAATAGTATATATTTTATATACCCTAATATTTCTCCTACCATGGTATTGACTATAAGACCAACAAAATGAAACATTAAAGCTTCCGATCTTCTCTAGTTATTTAGAATTATTCATTATTCACAAATTAAGGATTACTTAATAGCTATGGGCAAAGTAGTACCGTGACAACCGAACGGTCAAGTAAGTAGTCATTGCAGTAGTTCAGCTCTATTATGCGATTCAGAGATTTGAGAACATGCAAGCGCAAAATGTTTATTTACTGTTACTATAAGTCCGCAACGAAGGATAAACATTACCAAATGCTGTTGACTTTGAGTGAAAAGTTTAAAATTGAAATTGCTGCGTACTGAGGGATATTAGATTGTTGGTCATTTTACAACGGTGCATCCGAAACTGTACCTAAAATAGAAGAGAAAGAGAGAGTGTAGACTGTACAGTATACTAATTTTGACTATACTGAATCTTATTTTGGAAGAGGTTAATTGGCCAATGGATTACTAGAAGAAAACCTGAAACATGAAACTCTTCGGGCAGACGACTATTTTAGCCACATATCGTCTAAAATATATTGCAAGCACGTGTATTGGTTATTACTTTAGTGCAGTATGCAGATGTTGGATTGTATAATAAATTAGCTTATTTTTCCTACATTAAGTGATCCTGTTAATAACAGGCTGTTATTTTCTACTTAGATCTACTTGAAAGCCGTTCTATAAGATCATATAATGCTTTTAAAATAATAGTCGTGCATAAGAAAACAGACATAGAAGATTCATATTAAGTAGTAAGTAACTACTCTATTGCAAATTTCGACATTTTCTGGCTCCTCTAGTCGGTAAAGTCCGTCCATCCGAGGTATTGTTCCATAGTACAGTGTACAGTACTGTAAAATGTACAGTGTAAATTGCTGTAGGCGTCCGTGATCGGCCACCTGCCTTCATACTGAGCTGTATTGTACTGGACAGTACAGTACAATGAGCGAGGGGTCTACAGTACAAGTAGCATAACTTGAAAACAAAACTACTGTAAACCTGATGACATCATCGATTCCGTACTGAACTGTACTCCGGTGAGTGTACCTGATGTGTGCAAATTACATATACCGCATCTTGGGTAGTATTTAGTGTACACTGTATGATACATAAGGTGTTTTTGCATTACTAGCCTAGTCGTATGTCCTGAATGAATCGCCGATGGTGACATGACTTTTGTTCCAAGGACGAGTAGGTCACTTTCAGCAGTCTCGACTGTTAAAAGGATGACGATACGGTACTGTACTGGTACTGGTAGTAGTCACGGTGTGACACAGCTACACTTGTCCGAAGGTTTGGTTCTATTAATACTGTATCTCACCGGACTCAGTAGGAACCGGATAACTGTTAATACTATAGGCATAGTCTATGGACTAACTTCGAGGTTTATTAGCAAATAGTTGAACTTGGAAAGCTTCCAGCTCTTGGAACTATCGCCTACTGCTTCAGTGTGATCTCGTTTTTCCAAAACAAATTACAATCATGCAGTCGGAAAATATCAATCCAGGCGGGCCTCGCATATACGAGCTTTCGCATCGGTATCGAACTGCCTCTTTAGGCTTGGGGATTTGTTTATTGATTCTTGCATTAACAAGTATTATCATCGGAGGATGTGGGTTTATCAGTTTTTATGGTCTCAATGGTAGCGTTTACACTGGCCATGATATATGGATCGGCACATTTGTAAGTTTCCAATCAGTGATTTGTCATCACTAATCATGGATAGAAAATAGTTGGACAATGCTGCTAACCCTTTTACTATTCTCTGCAGTAGGATTATTTTATTCCTTTTAAATTGATCTTTTACTACAATAGGCAGTTGGAGATGGCTATATGATATTGTCACACTTTTTACTTCCTCTAATACGTTGCTAGTTGTACAATCTGTGTTTGATAAATTATATGATTACCGTACGTGGGTGGTCGCGATACGTAATGAGAATGCTGAAGAAATTTTTAATTACTATCATTTATCATAATTGTATAACTGATATCTTTGATCCAAAACAAAAGTAGGTGTTCTAGTCTACTGTACTGTATCGTGATAGCTGTCAGTTGACACTTTGAAGTTTATACAACAGTCCATGAAACAACAATCTCGTAACGGCTAATAGTATAATTTTCGCAGTTCACGCATGTAATCTACTTTGCGGTCAATATTTGTAAAATTAGATCAAGGCAGACTAGAGTACTGAAAAATCCTCCATTACAATGCTCTGATGTAGACTACTATTATGTTACAATGTACAGTATACTCGTACATAGAAAACATGCGGTACTTGTTTAGACTCGAATATTGGTTAACGCGGCATAAACCGAGACTAGTTTTTGTGTATGCTCAATGACAAAAGAGAATTATCACTTTGCAGTCAACAAGAGAAAAGATAGAGTGTAGAGATTACAGTAATAGAGTAAAATTATTATATAAAAAGTTTCAACTGTAAAAAGTATAGTCTCTTGGCTGTGCCTTTCTCAGGTTGCAATTTTTTGACTTGTAACAACTACAGTGATCTGCTGTAAAATATTGAATCATTGATGCTAATGTCATAAAATGTGAATTACCGTAATTACAGTATACGAATGTCATATTGGAATTTACTCGATTAACGATAAAAATAAATTTACGTTTCTTATAAGAGTCTTCGGGAGAAAGATACGCTGATAATAAAGTTACTTATTTTTCTTGGCAGCTTTGAGTCGCATTATCATGATTAGTCCTTGTACTGTATTCAAGAGTATTTTAATTTAGTCTACTGCACTGTAATTATAATCTCGTACAGTACTTGTGTCAGCGTTCATACTGAACTTACTATGTGCAAGATTGGCGGTGATAGTTCACAGACTTCGCTAAATATTTTAATTATAATCTCGTACAGTACTTGTGTCAGTGTTCATACTGAACTTGCTATGTGCAAGATTGGCGGTGATCTGACAGGTCTATCAAATGGTAATACTATCTGTTAAATGAGCACATTATCGTAAACCGTCAGCAAAGCGACGGGAGTTTGCACTAGTATATATATATATATATACTGTATACATGTTTATACTCACAGGCATCGTGGATTTGTTTATTTAACAGTATTTCATCACTGGTGTGCTGGCTATAGTAGCCTATAAGGGCGGAAATCGTCCTCACTTGGTAAGCTTTTTCATGATACATATCCAGTAAAGTATTCTCTGCAATGTTCCTAGGATAATAGTTAGTAAAATTGTTTTATTTACTGCAGTAAACCTGGAACGGTTGATTTAATGACTCTGCAATCAGTATTACTTAATTGTCACCTATACAGTACGAATAGATGGAGTGCGTACTGATTTCTGAACCATGTGTAATGATAGTTATAGCTATTGCAAAGTAAATGATTAGCAGTAATATATTTTAGCGTATTGTACCACTTTATGCTTACACATATTTTTTGCGTCTCTTTCAGATGCGATCTTATTATGCCTTCACCATAATCAGCTTTATATTTTCGTTGGTTCAATTTGGTCTCGCGCTTGGTTTTATGTTTGGCGGATACTATTACCCCATTTGGTCGAACATTGTATCATCAGTTTTAGCTATTTTTGGTTTTTCTTTTACCATGGCATGCATGATATTGCTATCACAAGGGGTCTTCTGTACTCCATCATCGACGGTAATTAATTACATTATTCTACAGATTAGCACAACGTATTTATGTTACAGAATCCATAACAATTTTATCGCTTTTGCCAGGATGTGATCGAATGAACGTCTCTACTAATATTTTTTTGTACTGCTACTAAGATTCAGACGCTCATATATTTTAATCCTTTTTTATTCCGAAACTTATTAGCGTCTTCCGACCTATACACCATACACTTATGGAAGTATTACCAACAACCAGCAGATAGTTGCTCCTCACATTCCTCAATCTAATAATCAACCCGGTAAGATTATAAGCTGGTTAATTAAAAAAATGTTTTAATTGATGATGTTATACTAATGGCGTATCAGCAAGTGCCGATACATATGTCTGTTCATGTACAGATAAATTGCTGTACAAGTGCGCATTGCTTTATCGCTTTTTCAAGTAGATTCTTTATGAGTTTACAAAAAATCTCTTTATAAGTAACTATACTATGTATTAATAGCGTTAACATTGCGCTCCAAATCAAAAATTGTAATCGGATAGAAGCTATTTAACTAGATAATATGCTTTACCTGTTCTCTAAATACATATTGAAGTTACTTTAAAATTGTATTCTAATTACTTTGATACCTTTAATTTTAAACTTATAGCTATGACTGCGAATATGAACCCTGGATTAGGTTCACAACAACCGACCATATTTCAATCGCTTGATGGTAGACAATTTTATGTTGCAGTACCAGCTAATGCAGTCATTCAACCGCAGGTTGCTGCATCTACTAATGCGATCGTTCAACCACAACCTCCCAATTATCAAGTTACTAATAGCAGCCAAAATTCTAAAGCTTGATAGTTGGGTACTACTAATGTATAATGTCTGTGAAAGTGCTTTGTCAACATATTTAGGCAAATAATTATTCAATAGTTAGAAAATACTACTTTATAATCTTGCCTGTCTCTGTTTATTACGAATTATCACGGTAAACTGTGTAATATGGATATAGTCGATATAGCATGTATGGCAAGTTTTAATTTATAGCGATTTGGGCTGTTGAATATTATCGCTATAGAGATTCCTATACGGCATGATACTGTATCTTTAGCATTTTTGTATTATTTCTTCATCTCGAGAGGCATTAAAGGATATCATCTTAACTTTATGTCTTCGTGTCTGCAGTAGTTGACGTCTACCGCATATTTTGTAAATTACGGTTCTACTCCTTTGCTGGTAGTGAATACTATTTTTCGAAGTACAATACCTACACTGATCTATAATTATTTGATACATGGCTGATGAGAATAGTGAAGCTACTTTGTTCGATGTTCTAAAAGACAAAAGCTGTATGCTCGATGTGGATTCTATTGCAGTATTAATGTGGTAAAATCAATTATCCAATATCCATCGGAGGTTTATGAATAGGGTACAGGACACTTTAAATTTTTATCACCTGGAATGCATGCAAATGAATCTAAGTTTTGTAGCAATTAATATTTGCTAGGCTTTGCGGATCATGACATAATATTGAGAAAATTTATCATTCATCGAACGTCGTACTAATTGCTATTGTATTACTATACGAGTTTTTAATAGGTTATATGACCTATTCAATATAAATTATTAATGGGAGCTTTTTCGATGCAATCAAACTGTATTTTGAAGTATTAACGCCATTAGACTAATACGTACATGTATCCCACATCACGTTCAAGATAGCTAGTTTACTAGTTTATAACAGATTTTTCAAGAATTCTAATAAAAATTTAGGATACGTAGACACACGAAAGCGAATTGATCAGTAATGAACGTACGCGTAAGAAATAACCGCGATACTAATTTTTGACACATGACACAATTGCACTACCGTATTAGAAATGAATAGCTGCTGCAAGATTCGATGGGCATGACATCCCAATTAGGCATAGTGATTGCAACCGTTGTTTTTATGCACACTGTTCATCGAACACTTTGTGATAAGTGACATGTGGACTTCGATTTAGCCTATTCCATCTTAAAGCAGAGTCCGCAAAACATAACGTATATTAGAATCAACCGATGTGGTGAATAACACTTTAATAACATACTGTAGTATTGAATACTATTTCAATGCCAGTAACATGAACCATAAGTATGTCCAATGTACGCATATTTACACGAATTACTACTGACCGTTGTTATACTCTATAGGAATCTAATGGAAATGAATGATTTGCATACATAACTCATTTTCTACAGGTTCATCGTCTATGCTATAAATGGCAAAAGTAGAACTACATTTCAATGGATATATATATATATTGAAGTAAGTTATAAAGATTAAAATTTAAGCTTGGAGGCGTTAGAAATCGCCGCACATTTTCAACCTGATCATTAATGACATAAATTTAAATTCGTATTACTGTGGAGCAAGGCGATAATTCATGCAATATTCATTGATAGTCTGCAAACACGTTGAACTGTAGACATGAAGTATGAATAAAAATCTGTGAACTAAGATGTCTCTGGCTTTCTTCCAACTGAACATCATATTTCATAAAATAAAATTGCGCTATACTGTAAATTCCGTTTTTTCAATCTACAAGATAAAGCTAAAAATCTACAGCATACGGTCACAATATATCAAAATCATTCTGATACAGTCAATAAATTGTTCAGGATACTATGAGATCTATTTTTGTTGTTAGTTCTTAAAAGAATTTATCAACTGCTTAATATGATCAATTTGACGAATGCCATTTACCCATTCAGAGGGAATTTCAAAATTCTCTCGGCCACCAAGAGCACTACCAACAAAGAGAGATCTTGCAGCGTTATCTCCGCCAAAACCGGCGTTGAGGGCCAACGCCTGCTCAAAGCTTTCATGTCCATATTTTACGATAAGTCGAGTAGCTATTGGAAGTGCTCCTGGAATATAGCAATATATGGCGACAGGAAGTGTGAATTCATTGCTCGTTCTGGTACCGAGGAAGGAGTTATTAGCATCTTCATCGGGTAATTGGGCAGCTTTGAATCCCTGCGTTGCAAATTCAATAACTTCGCTGTACTTATTCTTCAAAGTTTCTATAACTTCTTCTACTGCAGTGGAGGGTGTTTTATGCTGATGGACGATACGCCATAACACTCTCGACACAAATTCCGTAGCTGCATCTGTTTCTGAATTTTCATGAGTTACTCTGCAGTGTTGAATTGCAAATTCGACCAACTGTTCCTGATGACACAAAGGGTTCAAATTAAAATTGAGCTAAAAGTCTGATAGTCTATTACAGCCTAGCATTATTGAGAATATTGTAGTTGTACTCGTATGGCAGCAAATAAGAAGGAAACAATATATAACGATTGCTACTTTCTCCTATACCGTTTTATGTCATAAGCAACCTTCTTTCTTACCTCGCTATTTGAAACTAAGAGCAGAGGCACTTGTCTTGCTGCGGGGTTAAAATCATTCAGATCTATTCCTTTTACTTTTCCATCTTCGAGATTTTTTAACGTTTCCTTTGTAGCATGGTCACTGAAATAACGATACAATATCATGTTAACGTCATTCCATAAGAGCAGGAGAAGGAAATAATACTGTTGTCATAGTTTACTTTCAGATAAGATAGTTATACTGTACTCGTATACGTAGTACTGTACTGTAAGCTTTTTATTTGACATTGCTTTTAAGGTATAACATGGTCAATTATTAATTATGCTCCATTGCAAGAAATGCAATTCATTGCCTAACATCTTCACCAGCAATCACGCACAAGTACAGTATAGCATAATAGGCAGTGCTATGCAACGGAGTGGTTGAAAGTAGAGCCAATTGTCATGCTCACGATAGGACGTTAACATTAGCTATAAGATACGCGTAACCATTGCTCGGTAACCTTGGTAAACACGATTCAATAATACATGTATAACGAACAAGTTACGTTCAAGGATTTATCAACATCGCTAATACTACATAAGCTAATTCATAACAATGCCTAAGAGTATAGTATGTAGTAAAACTTGGTCAAATTAGCCTGAAAGAAATGATTTCATCGGTCGAGGAAAAAGTTAGGAGAAGTTTTCTAAACAATGACGCAGCATTCTTTTCAGGTGTTAGCGTTATACGCAGCGAGTGTTGCATTGCAAGTCTACTTCAGACATTGCAATCTATACGAATAACTGCAAAAGTAACTATCATTGGATACGAACTGATAGCTGGAGCTCGTTTTCCAGTGAGATTGCCAACGTTGTCTAAAATCTTCAACATGGAAGGTTTTCTTTGCAGCCAGACTTTCCAGTAAAATTAGCATAGATTCACCATAATGGGTGAAATCGCCAGCATCCTTGCCTTGATGATAGTCATTCAATTTGGGCGGTAGCAAACGATTGACAACACCAACCTCTTCTGATATC